>NC_057799.1:279781370-279801912 GCF_018294505.1 Triticum aestivum | reverse complement strand
CCCTTGCCCCAATCCGAATTGGGAAAGGGAAAGGGGCGGCGGCCCCCCTTCTCCTTCCTTCTCTCCACTTCCTCCTTCCCCCTTCTCCTAGTTGGAATAGGAAAGGGGAGGGGGGCCAAACCTACTTGGAGTAGGATTGCCCCCCCTTGGGCGCGCCTCTCCCCTTGGCCGGCCCTCTCCTCCCCCCTTTATATACGGAGGAGGGGGGCACCCCATAGACACAACAATTGATCTCTTGATCTCTTAGCCATGTGCGGTGCCCCCCTCCACCATAATCCACCTCAATAATATCGTAGAGGTGCTTAGGCGAAGCCCTGCGTCGGAAGAACATCATCATCGTCACCAAGCCGTCGTGCTGACGGAACTCTCCCTCAAAGCTCGGCTGGATCGGAGTTCGAGGGACGTCATCGAGCTGAACGTGTGCTGAACTCGGAGGTGCCGTGCGTTCGGTACTTGATCGGTCGGATCGTGAAGACGTACGACTACATCAACCGCGTTGTGCTAACGCTTCCGCTTTCGGTCTACGAGGGTACGTGGACATCACTCTCCCCACTCGTTGCTATGCATCACCATGATCCTGTGTGTGCGTAGGAATTTTTTTGAAATTACCACGTTCCCCAACACAGACAAAGGCGTCACACAACCCCACCTTCATTAGTAAAGCTTTCCTCTTATATTCGCAATATCCAAATTGCAATCTTAGTTTCTTGCATGTTCTTTGTTTGCTCACAGGAAACAAGCCCTCGTGGTCAGGTAGAATCGTGCTCCGGCGTGGTTAATAACCCTCGGAAGTTGGTTTAGCGATTGCTAAGGCGCGATGTCTCGCACGTTTGTAGTCGGATCGTCAAGGTCGACTCCCACAGAAAATGATAGCCACCATCTCACCGAAACACCGGGACACCTTCGCCTCTATCAGAGAGGGATACAAGGCCAAAGGCCTGGCTACGCACACGCAAGGTCGGACGTCCGGTGGTTACCGGATGTCTGGTCGCACGCGGGGGTCCAGACCTCCGGAGGGTGTCGGCTTCTGACATTTCTTCTCTGGACATGTGTCACCGAATATCCGGTCGGCATCGGTCGTCCGGTCGCTGGTACTTGTCAGACGTCCGGTGGTCGTCGGTCGTCCGTCCGCTATAGCACTCGCTGGTTTTAGTCTTTCTAGTCGTCTGTTCTGCATCAAGTACCGGATGTCCGGTGGCGTCCGGACGTCCGGTGTTTGTAGATTGTCGCAGCTCCGTTTCTTATGTCTTCACTTCCTCGCTTCCCTCGTGAATGGTGTAGTTGTACACTTGCGCTCACACTCCTCCTCATCGTCCGTAGCATTCCGAAAATACCTATGTATGCACACAGTGGAGTGTCAAGTAGTATACCATCTTAGAAGGGGTCAAGTGAGCACGTGTAAAGAGATGATTCACCTTTATGTATGTGAAGTGGATGTCGCACGTGTCACTTGCCAAATGGGCTCTTGACATGGTGATGTCCGTAGGATGCTCCGCATCATCCCCCCCCCCCTTGGGAAAGATCCGACCTCGGATCAAAAAACAAATCACCATGGTAAAGACATTACATCGCCTTGTAGAAGTGGACGCTCACCAAGCATTCGTCATCTTGGCGCTCGAAAAGGGCACTCTCTAATGTTGCATCGTCTTGTGATTCCTTCAAAAGGAGCAAGGACAACAAACACTTGGAAAAACAAATGTGGTTAGCGCTAGTGCAAAACCAAGCGTTCAAGTGGTGATTCACGCAACAAGTGTGTCATCATGCAAATCATATGGTTTGACAAAGGATTGTGACATGGCATGTAATCGCGTAAACTGAGCACAATCAAGCACATCATGGAAACAAGCATGCAAGTGTGAGGTAGAGATGCTAATATGTGTGTCAAGTGGACAAGCATCTACCTCAAGGTCATAGCAAACATGCATAAAGCGCTCAACAAATGGTCTATGGTATGCATAAGAATCATTCACAACACTAAATAAAATGAAGTGTCTAAACACATGGATCAAGTGCAAGACAATCCAAGCATAACGTCCATAGGGTGTAGTGAAAATCATGTGGCACTCAACACAATAGAAAGAGCAATTGTTCATCATGCATGAGGCAATCAAGTCAATCACATGACAAGCAATGGGACATGGCATATGTGAAGAAATGAGACATTGTTGCAACCAAGCATATGATAGTAACAAGTAATCCAAGAATTGGATGCAACACACAAGGTATATATGTCATGAGGCATGGCAATGTGGCAAATGTGAATGAAAGCAATATCACTAACATGTGTGTAATCAAGGGGTCCAAGATGACAAATAAGTCTCATGGTGCAAGCAACACAAGTAGTATGATCCACAATATTCATGCTCATGGTTTTGGGTTTCTCGAAAGAGAAGAATGTCACCTCAGAAGTGTGTCCTTGTGCGTCCTTCACAATGTCGAAGTGGTAGCAAATGCGTTGTATAATCTTCGTGGTAGAAGGTGGTTTGCTCTCAAGAGCTCGAATTGTAAACTCGCGTGAAGTGGAAGTTGACATGAAGTCAAAAGATCCTACACATACACACAACAAAGCAAAGAGCGTATGTGCATGGTAGATAAACACATCATCCATTATGGTGGTTCTCTTCTCTTGCACATAACCATTAGAAGGAAAAGTGCATGAATGATATGATGCAATAATGGCTATATTCATGGCACTAGACATATGGTGCAAAGAAGGAAGGATAGCATGCTTCACAAGAAATATCTCACAAGCTCCAAATATATGGGAGAAAGCTACGGGGGCTATCTCATTAGCAAGACTAAAATCATTGTTGCACTCAATACATGGCCAATCATCTAGCATGAGAGAGGAAACATATGGAGATGTATGACAATAAGCAATACCAATCAAGTGCAAAGCATGGCAATGGTTGTCATCAACCGCATGAAATGAGCAAGTATGAATCATCGGTGATGCAACATAGTCAAGCTTAGAAATCATGTCGTGCAAACTAGTGGAGCGAAGATGCAACACATTAGAGGAAATCATGGCAATCATGTCATGTGAGGAAATAATAGGTATAGACAATGCACATGACATATCGCAAGGACGAGAATGAAACATGATCAAAGTATCATCGTAGGCATGGGTCTCAAATGGAACATGGCAATAACAAGCAATATCTCCACCAAGCTTGCAAATACACATACAAGTATGAGAATCAATCATCATGTGTAATGCAAAGCATGGGTCACCAAAGCATGTCATCCAAATGGAAATGAGCATATCATGCAAAGTGAACATGGCAAAACGGGCAAATGATATGTAGTGGACAATAACCCATAACCATGTGAGGGCCATGTAGAAGAATTGCGCGAAGTCTCTACGCGAAGTGAACACTGGTAAGGACAATCCACGGGATACCAAATCATCATTGCTCTCTATAGCTCGTTTTATCAACTCATGGGATTGTGAAGTTGACAAGTATTCATGGGTATCTACACAAAAGAGACACAAACCAAAGAAAGTGTGTGCGTGGTAAATGTACACATCATCCATCATGATGTCTATGTGCACATGAGAGTTAGCACAAGATAGGCATCGCTCAAAGAAATTTGATGCATGGTATAAGAACGTGTCATCCATCATGAAAGATACTTGTTATGTATGACACGATGGGGACGCAAATTGAGCAACAAGTATATGGCACATCAACATCATTTTCATTCATGGGGAGCATATTGTGCACATAATTATTGGGATCATGCAATGGATGGGATTGACCAAAATCTCCTAACATGTATGAAGAAACTATGGGGGTCTCCTCATGAGCAATATCCACTACAAAAAAAATACACTTCCGTGATGATACGTGTTTGTCACAGTAGGTCACGTTTTCTGTCATGCATGTACATCCATGACAATTTTATGACAGAATCAAGATAGTCATACATGTGCTGTCGTAGAAGTGTTCCATGACATTACCAAAATTATCATCACGGAAGTGTCCACTTCGATGACAATAAATCACGCGTCATAGAAGTGCTTTCGTCAAGGGTGACCGACACATGGCATCGACTGTAACAGGTCACCGTTAAGCTATCGGGTCCGGTTTTGGATCCGATAACCCATTAACAGCCCGGACCAATGGGGATTTTCCACGTGTAAAATTCTCATTGGCCGGAGGAAACACGTGTTGGCTCAACGTTCGAACAGATGTCATCCACTCATTGGACAGGAGGCGCCTATGATACGTCGACACGTGGCACGGCCCAACAGAGGCCCATTCTGGTGAAAAGGTCGGCCCAGCTAATGGCCCACCATGTTTTTTCACACACTAGTGGGCTGGCCTATTAACAGCCTGCCATGTTTTGGGTCAAATTGAGGCCCATACCAGATCAGGCCCGTTCACAGCCTGCCGTGTTTTGGGCCGAATTATGGCCCATACCGGATCAGGCCCGTTAACAGGCCACCGTTCTTTTGGGCCCATACTAAGACAGGTTTGTATTTCAGCCTGTTAAATGGTACCAGTCAGTTAAATCTTCAGTCAAATTAAATGGGAAACTAATAAACCACGACCGATGTAGTACTAGTGTAGAGGGCGGCGCTTGTTAGCGGCCCATGGTCCATCTGGGACGTTGTCAGCCCGGTTTAACTTTAGGCCATTTAACGGCCCATGCAGAAACTGGGCTATTTCTTGTCCGAAGTAACTTTAGGCCTCTTAACGGCCCGTAGTCTTTGTGGATAAATTACAGCCCAACTGGCCTATCGGCCTGTTAACGGCCCGTGTAACAGTTGGGCCTAATTACAACCCGCGTTGAATCTGGCCTGCTTACAACCCATGTGATAATGGCTCGTGACACTTTTAGGCCTATGGCCCTCGTAGATACCGGCCTGCTTAAAGCCCATAATTTTGTTGGGCCAAACAGGCCTGAGATATATTTTGGCATGTTAACTGCTCGTCCTATTTGGGCCAAAGATGGGCCTTAGGCAATTTCGGCCTGTATTAGACAGTGATTTTTTCGGCTCAACGCTAACCCAATCTGGGTTTTAGCCTATTAAAAGCCCATGGTATTCTCTGGCCCAGCTGGACAGAACTTTACTCGGCCTGTTAAAGGCGGGAAACAACTATAGGTTTAGACCTGCTAATGGCCCAAGATGATTATAGGCCCAGGTTTTGGCCCATATGAGTAACGGGCCGGCATGAAGACCAACAACACTGAGATCCACTGAACCTTCCGGCCTAAATTACAGCATACCGACCAAGAATAAACCTAGACTATACAACAAAGAAATTACAGCATATTACATCCCCTCAGCATCAAAGTTCGGCACCAGTGATAATAAAGGGCAACCAGACAGCAGATTACATAAACTGGACAGTTCGCCACCAGTGGAAGTTAACAGGCGGACAAAATAATAGACAGAACCAACAGCACTTCAACACAGTTCAAGAAAGGTTAGCACGGGCCAGGAGCTGCAGCGCAAGCAGCTTAGCAACCTGATGAGACTGTGCTTCTTTGGCGCTCATATCCACCAACTTAAGCTGCATAGCATCAATAAACGTCATGTACTTACGGTTAATCTTGCAGAGAGATTGGAGTTCCAGTCGTATTTGAGCGGAAGCATGTATTTCTGCTTGAATTTCAGACTGAAGAAGTCGAACAGATTCAGGCGGCGACTTCATCGAGCTTGCGTCACTGAGTAAGTTTGACACTACATCAAGATGTGACTTTGTGGTCGTATCCCTACCCTCAATATGTGTTGCCTTCTCCTCTGGAATATGTGTTAAAGGGACAAACAATGGGTTCGTCTCACTATCATTGTGGCAGTTCTTCCTAGCAGCAGTGTTATCACCCAGAAAGAGAAACAAGTAGGTAGATAACAGGTTTTGCACGTATAAGCATCAGCGTTGTCAATTCATCTCATTTCTTTTTCAGAAATAAAGAGACACGATTTAAAATAGCATTAACATAATAGGCATTGTTCATAGTTAAGACGACAGGAAATGGCATTGTGCAGGAGCGACCAGCTTCACCAGACCACTGGATTACAGATCAAGAACACAAGCATAGATGTAGTTCTAAACAACGTATAAGCATGAATGGTGAGTGCACTGTCAATTTATACCATTTCAGATTGGTAAATGAAGAGACACGATTTAAATAACATTAATATAATATGGCATTGTTCATAGTTGAGACATAGTAGGATATGACATTGTGCTGTTGTTGGTAGTCTCACCACACGACTGGATTACAGATCAAGAACACAAGCATACACATAGTGCTAAAGAAGATAACTTGCTATGTTTAGTTTAATTTACATGGTACGAATAAGGAACTAGATTGTACAACTAAAGACTGAAATTGAGAAGGACAAACTTATGTTTATGTACTTCTACTTTATAAACTTTGAACAAGCAATTTGATGCAGACGACAAAAATAAACAGCATTTGCACTCGTAGCTATCCAAATATAAACAAAAAAAGTTTGAAGGCTCGAGGAGGACATGCTTACATTAGTAGTGAAGACAGGCTCTATAAAGGCCTTGTCCATATTGATGGGGGGCAATTCAAGAAGTTTACGGCACACTCTTCTTCAAGAGTATTGCCTTTATTCTACATTTTGTTAAGAGTAAATATAGATGTGAAAATATAGGAACAAATGGCGATTATTTAACTTAAGATGCAGAGTACAAATGTAAATACAGCATACATGCAGAAGGCACTCACAAGAGCAATGCGGAGCTAAACTTCTTCAGTAACATTGGTTTTATTCAATATTTTGGCAAGAGTAAATGTAGATCTGATGTGTAGAAAAATGGAGGACAAGGGAAAATAAGCTGCAAAGTGTACATGAAGAACTAGCTGACAAATATAAGTACAGTGATGAAGGACAACAAATACTTACAAGAACAATGCAGAACTAAATTTCTTCATAGGCATCGGGTTTATTCTACATTAATTTAAGCATTAATATAGATCTGATAATTTGGAGCGAACAGTGGATAAGCAAGCTATAATGCACAATGATGTCACATAATCCACCAGGTATGAATGTAAGGACAACAATAGGACAATAGGTACTCACAAGAGCAAAGCAGCGACCAGCATAGTTGCGATATCCTAGGTTTTGCAGCGCTGGTTCGATCGCCAATATACGTCGGGTGCTATGTGATTTCTCCGGTAGCACCACCTTTTTCAAGGACTTTGCTTGTACTCCTTCAGGTTCTGCAATCACCCTCTTCCTTTTGGATGTCTGAAACACAAGAACAACATTTGAATGGAAAAACATGGTATGACGACAAATGGAATAGGTGTTGATAATGGATGGGCATGGCATCTTCACATATATCATGAGTATACTAAGCAGATGGCGGTGCAATGAAGCAAAAGAAATGCAAGACACCTTATGCAACATATGTGCAACCAATAAAACCTTGCCAAATTAGAACAGGCACCTTATTGGGTGAACAGGATAGGCCATCTGCCTTTGACTCCTTGAGCTCAGAATAGTCATTAGGATCATATTCTGAATACGAATCTATAGGTCGAGAGCATGTGGGTTTCATTGCATCCACAATGGACCTCAATCCCTTGATGCCAAGTTTGTTACCCATTGAACTGTTCCGCAATATTCTTCTGATGTGTGCATTCTTATATTCATTGTGATTACGTACAATATCTGTAAAGCATGAAAACACAAATAGTAGTGAGATTATCTTTGTAATGCAGAGGATATTGTAATATAATAGAGGCTCCCTGTAAACCCTTGTGTGCTATCACTGGATTCTGATGAGAGAGCCCATGTGTGTTGTAATATGGTGAGTAGATTAATATAATCTGGCACAACTACACACAAAAAATAAGCTCCCTGTTGGGGGCCCCAGATGTAAGGATAGTTGGCAGACGATAGGTTCATAATATACCGTATAGAAAGTTTATTGCCAAACCATGATAACGAGAGCGTAGAGCCAGTAGGCAAATATTCGTGTAGATAATTGGGGTACACCATAACCACCATAAATAAATCGGGAAAGCGGAACTAGCTGGAAAACATAGGGTTTTACCGCTACTAATATGCAGCCTATCGATCACCTATAGGCCAGCTCTATTCATCTGGAGGTGCACAGCTGTTACTATTAGTTTAGTCTATCAAAGACCGCGCGGCTCCCATCATTTCAGGGGTATTATGGCAGACCAACTCGAAGTGCGAAATCATTTAGCAGAACCGGCCCAATAGAGGTGTCGACTGCAGATGTCCCTGCTCCCCTTCCTGACAAGGAACATACTGTGCTTACTAAAGAAGAATAGAAGAGGAACATGTTAAAGAATAGAAGAGGAAGCATATTCTGCATGTCTACATGCAAGTCGCGTGACTTTTGTCATTTGGGTTAGTCGACCATTTCAGGCGGTTGGATGAAGATCCTACGTCTCCTAACCCTTCTTCTTCCGCGTCTCTGATTCTTCCCATACAGAACACCGCATGGGCCACCGGCCGAACCACCGGCCCCGGCCGCTTGTGTTCCTCCACCACCCCCACCCCCACCCCCGCCCCCACCCACATCGAGTTTTCTTCGTTTGGCGAGGCCCCACCACCGCGCCCCACAACCACTGTCCCCACCCGAGCCCCTTCCTTCGCACCGGTGAACTCCGGCGAGCTCTCAAAAATTGACTGACCCAATTTTGAAATTTAGTCTACTATCATTTAACTAGTGTGTAATATAAAAGGGAAAACCATAAGCATTGCGAGTATAGTGGTGAGCGTGCCATGGCGGATCTGAAGGTGCAAACCGGACAAAGGCAACTTCACAACCAATCACTACAAAAAAAATACACTTCCGTGATGATACGTGTTTGTCACAGTAGGTCGCATATTTTGTCATGCATGTACATCCATGACAATTTTATGACAGAATCAAGATAGTCATACCTGTGCTGTCGTAAAAGTGTTCCATGACATTACCAAAATTATCATCACGGAAGTGTCCACTTCCATGACGATAAATCGCGCGTCATAGAAGTGCTTTCGTCAAGGGTGTCCGACACGTGGCATCCACCATAACGGAACGCCGTTAAGCTATCGGGTCCGGTTTTGGATCTGATAACCCATTAACTGCCCGGACCAATGGGGATTTTCCACGTGTAAAATTCTGATTGGCTGACGGAACACGTGTCAGCTCCACATTGGCACAGGTGTCACTCATCCAATGGGCAAGATGCGCCTATGATATGCTGACACGTGGACCGGCCCATAAAGTTTAAATGGGCCGGCCCAACTAAAGGCCCACAAGATTTTGCGGTCCATAATGGGCCAGCCCAGCAAAAGGCCTACGAGATTTTTCGTATCATAATGGGCCGGCCCAACTAAAGGCCCACGAGATTTTGCGGGCCATAATTGCCCTGCCCGGCCAGCTAAAGGCCCGTGAGATTTTGCGGACCATAATGGGCCGGCCCAAATAAAGGCCCAACATTCTCAGTTAAGGCCCGTACGGCTAGTGTCAAATTGGCCCGTCAATGCCCTGTCCTAAACTTGTCATCATCGCGGCCCATGATCACTTCTGGCCCATTAACAGTCCGCTAAGTATATGGGCCGAATTACGGCCCGGTGTATTTCCAGCCTGTTATAGGTCCTGCTTCATTTGGGCCCATTTACAGGCCATTGAAACTTTCAGCCCATAAACGACCGTGAAGGATTTGGGTCATATTCGGCCATGTCTGACATTCGGCCTGTTAGCGGCCCACCATAGATTTGGGCCACTTTCGTCCTGTTGTGATTTTGGGCCTGTTAACGTCGGACGAAATTCATGGGCCATATGTGGCCCAACGTCACATCGGGCCCATTAACGGCCCATATAAAAATGACGATAATCTAGCCCGACCGAACTTCCGGCCTGTTAAAGGCCCGTGTATTAGGTCGGCGCATTTACGGCCCGTCCAAATTTCGGCCTGTGAAAGATCCGCATCGTAAATGGGCCCAATCTCACTTTCGGTCTTTTAAAGGCCCATGTTTTTTATGGGCTTGAGATATTTACACCTGTAAACGGCCTATTGTTACTGAGGGCCCAAATTATGTTTAGGCCTGTTAAAGGCCCACTATGGGCACAGGCCTACCAGAAAAATATGAAATCTTATGTTGATTTAGGCCGAGATATTTTTAGTGGGCTACATGCAAATTTCAGCCCATAATCGTTTTTAGCCCAATTCGAATGGGCCCGACGAATGTTGGCATGTTGGGCTCCTACGAAGCTTTCGGCCGAATACATTACTAAGATAAACCTACACTATACAAAAATAGCGTCGTAATTATTGCAGCCTTTGGCAGCAGCATAAATGATGTATCACAACAAAAGGCCTGTTGGCATAAAGTTTACGGTCCTTGCAGATAAAAGCACCATCAGATGTATAGAAGCACATACCATTTGACCTGAGTGCTAATGTTTCAGGCTGTAGAATCTGATGGAGCAGCACGATCTTCACCTTTTTTCCGCCATTGCTCTTGAACAACGAAGCGAATCTGATAGTCTGGTTTCAAAACCATTCATATCTTGACGACATTTGTCAACCAGTATTCTTGTTTCCAAAATGACGTCCATTAGGGATTGGACTTGTGTCTGGAGCACAGATATATCACTCTGTCTAGCAGGAAGATTTTGTTCAGTAGGCGATTTGGACGAGGTTACCTTGACAACCAACCCAGAATTATGCAGGAAGGTGCTTTTTGCACTGTTAGTGGAGAGATACTGACGCACTGCAGCAAGAGGTGACATTGTGCCTGTGGTAGCCTCATCACCTTCAGGTGGTTGTGGTTGTTCAATCATTTTTTCCATAGCTTCCTAAAAGTTTGAACTTGTAGATTAGTGTACCGGATAAGTTACTAATGAGACAAAAACAAACAAAGTAGGTTACACATTTATACATAACTTATTTTGGTGAACTACTGTAATACATTAGCATGTATTGTAGTGCCAACTACATAATAAAATAACTTTCGGAACATATGTCCATGTAGCATGCCTACTGTATTGTCTATTTCCTCACATTCGTTGACATCTAAGGATAAAGAGACATGGTTTAAAGTAGGATGAACATAGTATGACGTCATTCATATCATGGGCAAACAGATATAAAACAAACAGGTTATTTTATCATTGTGTGCGCACGTGAACATAACAACTAGAATACAGATCAAGACCAAAAGAATATCCTTCATCTCTTTTAAACCATGTAAGGTGAAATGATACGTTAAGACAACTGTGTATAAAAGTGAACAGAGTAACTGACATTGGCTGCAAACCAAGTAGTTAAATGAACACATCACAGTACCAATCAGTTCAAAGGCAGGAGGAGTAAGGACTTACAATAGCGGCTTGAACTGGTGTGCTCATGCCCTTCATCTTGCTGGTGTGGCAATCCTTGAAGATTTGCACTGCATTCGGTTCAGGTTCTTTTTGGTCCGCACAGGCTTTCCTCCGTATTTGGAACAAGTCAATATAGATACGATAATATGGCACAGAAAAAAGAAGGAAGTAGCAGCTATTTACAAGAGCCTCGCAGTGTGCAATATAGCTACGAGATCTTGTTGTCTGTTGGAATTTAACTTTAGAACGGTTGGTCTTGTTCTTCAAACAGTTAGCCTAGAAGAAGATACACTTGTAAGGCACATACATAAATACAAGTTCAATATGTGGTCTGATCAAATACATATAGCCTACCTGATACTTTGGATCAGACCAGTGTTTAACGAGGGTTGTCCAGTCTTCATCTGTAATATATTCCACTGGAGATGTTTGGGCGATTTCATTGTTAGCCTTGCCTTCAAAGTGAGATTTTCTAAGGTGGTACCGATACTGTCGCAGAGCAGACTGAAAACATGAGTGCATGCTTGTTTTGTTGCATCATCTTTCAGATCCAACTTGAACTTCATCTGTTGAAAAAAGAATGTGAGTCTTATTAGGAGGAAGCTAGAAAGTATGGGACAGAGCAAGACAATATTACTAATTGCGATGAATAACATTACTTACGGATAAATGGTTAAGGAAGGTGTTAAACTGGGTATTGTCTTTCTCATTCCTGTACTGGATCCATGTTGGGAGGATACGTGCATGACACCTAACGGCAACGGCTGCCTCTCATACTAACTTGGCTGACTCTGTAGCATCACGTGGCCTTTTTAAACCTGCCTCAAAATGGATCTCCATTCTTCCTCCTTTAGATTTTGTTAATCTGTCAAGCATTATCCCTGATGTCTGTTTCCGCTTACGTCGTGGTGCTAGTTCAACAACGAATATGGAAAGTGTTAGTGTACATCAAACTGTGAGAGTACATATAAAGGAGCATGCAACTGCAACTTGACTCGGTCAGGTACCGTCTTGGTGTTGATGCTCATGAGGTTCATCTGATCTTTCCAAGTCCTGTTGTGTCAGCAGTGCTTCGAAAGTAGTGTTAGGTGTGAAGGCAGCTTGGGAACTGGCCAGTTCTGGAGCAAACGAACGAGTAACTCGTTGGGATGCTGGTACAGTTGAAGCGTATGCTGCAGCTGGTGGAGCAGGTGATACTGTGTTTGTAGATTTAGCCGGTGGACTTGGACCTTCTACTGCACTATAAGTACCAGCAGAATCTGGATGGCCGATCCTTTTTCGTTTCACCCGAAGAGTAACACCACTCCCTACTATATTATTTTCCTTGCTCTTTTTTGACTTTGCCATGTCAAGCCGTACCCACAACACAAAAGAATAAAATCGCTCTTCAGAACTCATTGATGCATGATACAGACGAGCAATACTTTGATGTAAGACAACCGTATGAGGATGGAATATGTAAGGAAAACAGGACGGCATGACATATTCACAGCTACGATGTGTAAACTAAGCAGAAGGATCTTCAAGAAAATAGAAGTGATGCAAGCTAGACACCATATGAAAGATGCAACCAATATTACTCTGCCATGTTAAAAGTGTCTTGTCATAAGTGGCAATTCGAAAAATTAGAAGCAATACAACGTAGAAATCAATGCAAGACGCAACCACTATCAAACTGCCATGTTAAAAGTGTCCAATCATGAGTGACTGATGCGGGATACACAACAGCAGTACTTTGATGTAAGAACATGGTATGATAGATAGATGCAGTGTATTCTAGACACAGAACGCCATGTCATATGCACATGTATAACGTATGAACTCAGCAGGTGCAATTTAATCAAAATAGAAGAAATACAGGCTAGACAACATATGCAACATGAAACCAATTATCACACAGTCAACTTAGAGCAAGCACCTGCGATGGAGTACGGGAGATGAACTCATCATGTAGACTTGGGACTTCAACTTCATTAGCAGTAGCAGTGGCAAATCTAGAGAGTCTTTGTTTGCGTCGGTGCGGACGACCACCAACATCCCCTAACTTACTCTTTTCCTTCCTATTTTCTGATATTGCCTTATGAAGTCAAAACCACAAGAAGATGAATAAAATTAGCTCTGCATAACTGGTCGATGCATGATACAGACGAACACTACTTTGATGTAAGGCAAGCGCATGATAGGAGGATGGAATATATACAAAAAAAGACAGCGTTTCATATTCACACGTACGATAGGAGGATGGAATATGTATGAAAAAATAGTAAGCGGAAGGCATTTCAACAAAATTAGAAGAAATGAAAGCTAGGCACCATATGAACATGCAACCAATATCACTCTATCAGGTAAAAAGTGTCTCATCGTAAGTGCCATTTCAAGAAATTAGAAGCAGTACAAGCTAGAAGACAATGCAAGATGCAACCTACATCACAGTCCCAAGTAAAATGTGTCTTATGGGTAAGTGATCGTTGCAGGTATAAGTTGTAAGCTACGCAGATGCAATTCAACATAATCAGAAGCAATACAAACTAGACATCATACGGAAAACTCAACCACATATAACAGTTCCAAGTTAGAGCAAGCTCCTGTGATGGTGGAGTAGGGGAGATGTGCTCATCATGTACACGTATGTTCTAGAAACAGGAACACGTGTCATATTCACAGGCATTATGTGTAAAGTAAGCAGATGCAATTCAACAAAGTTAGAAGCAATACAAGCTAGACATCATACGCAACATGCAACCACATATAATAGTGCCAAGTTAGAGCAAGCACCTGTGATGGTGGAGTAGGGGAGATGTGCTCATCATCTACACAGCTACGTTGACTGTCTAGCCTTGCGTTGTCTTGCGAATCTTGTTGGGAGGATGGTGGAGTAGAATCTGTAGAGAACCTCCATTTTAGTTGCTCGGAAGGACCACCATCATCCAATGCCTTGCCAATTTCCTTCAGCTTTATTGATTTTGCATTGTGAGGTCAAACCAACAAGAAAAAGGAATATAATTCGCTCTTTAGAACTCATTCATGCATGATACTGACGAACACTACTCTGATGAAAGGCAAAGTCATGATACGAGGATGGAATATGTACGAAAAATGGACGGCTTGACATATTCACACCTATGATGTGGTAACTAAGCAGAAGGCACTTCAACAAATTAGGAGCACTGCAAACTAGACACCATATGAAAGGTGCAATCAATATCACTCTGCCAAGTTAAAACTGTCTCGTCATAGGTGGCGTTCATCAAACTAGAAGCAATACATGCTAGAAATATATTCAAGACGCAAACCAATATCACACTGACAACTTAAAGGTGTTCCATCATAACTGACTGATGCAGGATACACAATAAGAGTAGTTTCATGTAAGAACATGGTGTGATAGACAGATATAGTATGTACCAAAAACAGGAAAGCGTGTCATATTCACACGTATCATGTGTAAGCTAAGCAGATGCAGTTTACAGTAATTAGGAGCAATACAAGCTAGACACGATATGCAACATGCAACCAGATATCACACTGCCAAGTTAGAGCAAGCACCTTGGATGGTGGAGTAGGGGAGCGGAGACTTGGACCTTGTAATGCACTATCAGTACAAGGAGAATCGGTACAGATGCTCCGTTTACGTTGCTGCAGAGGACCACCATCATCGCCTTCCTTACTCTTTTCCTTCCTCTTTCTTGATTTTGCCTTGTCAAGTCAAACCCACAAGAAAAAGGAATAAAATTTGCTCTTCAGAACTCATTGATGCATGATACTGACGAACACTACTTTCATGTAAGGCAGCCGCATGATAGGAGGATGGAATATGTATGAAAAACAGGACGGCGTGACATATTGACATGTATGATGTATAAAGTGTAAACTAAGCACAAGGTGCTTGAACTTGTTAGAATCAATGCAAGCTAGAAACCATATGAAAGATGAAACCAATATCACTCTGCCAAATTAAAAGGGTGCCCTAACAAATATATTTGACCAAATTAGAAGCAATACATGGCAACAGGCTAGAAATAATATGCAATATGTGATGAATGAAGGTGACGCATCGTAAGTGATTGATGCAGGATACAGAAGAGAGGTAGTTTCATGTAAGAACAAGGTTAACACATAGATGTAGTGTGTACCAAAAATTGGAAGGCATGTCATATTCACAGGTATAATGTGTAAACTAAGCAGATGCAATTTACCCTAATTAGAAGCATTACAAGCTAGACACCGTATGCAACATGCAACCACATATCACACTGCGAAGTTAGAGCAAGCACCTGTGATGGTGGTGTGGGGGAATTGCGGTCATCAACTAGAGAGCTACGTTGACTATCTTCATTTAGCCTTGCTATTTCTTGAGAATCATGTGGGGAGGATGACACTGCACTCTTTAAACGAGTATGGCGTCTCACAGTAACCCACCCGGGTGACTGTCTCATCATAAGTGATTGACGAGGGATACAAAAGAGCATTAGTTTGATGTACGGACATGGTTAATAGACATATGTAGTATATATCAAAAACAGGAAGGCATGTCATTATCAAAGGTATAATGTGTAAAGTAAGCAGATGCAATTTAACCAAATTGGAAGCAATACAAGCTAGACACCATATGCAACATGCAACCACATTTGACAGCGCGAAGTTAAAGCAAGCACCTGGGATGGTTGTGTGTGGCAATTGAGATCATGAACTGCAGAGCTACGTTTACTGTCTCCAACTGCTGACACTGCATCCTTTAGAGCGCTGAAACGCTTAGTGCTTATCTTCGAATTACACTGGAGCGACTTCTGTCTTTTCTTTTCAGCATTCATCAACACTGCGTCAGAGTCTGAAATACCCATGCATAAAAAAATAGTGTGAGTATGGGTGAAGTGTGTGCACAATTAGTACAGTGTAAAGGTAGCAGATAGCAGGTCGGTGAGAAATAAATGACGGGAGACATATGATAGCTCTACA
Source organism: Triticum aestivum (assembly GCF_018294505.1). Lineage (NCBI taxonomy): Eukaryota > Viridiplantae > Streptophyta > Magnoliopsida > Poales > Poaceae > Triticum > Triticum aestivum. Next base: position 279,785,614 of record NC_057799.1, on the reverse strand, counting down.
ACATGCATGGCACACTAAATTACTACAGGATTCTATGAAAATAACATTCGACTGAAAACAAATAGGTCAGTCCATTTTTTCTGCACCGTCTGATGTACAAAGAACGGGCAGATCGCCTTCATCTACCTCCAGCCAGTCAGTGTTGACGATCTTCCTCGAAACGGCAGCGACCACCGGCCCAGTCCCCTGCCTGCGCCCTCCCCTCGACCTCACCGCACCGCCGTGCTTGGCACCACCTCCCGGCAATCCATTCAAGCCCCGCCGACCTCCAGATCGGGCGCAAGTAGCTCGTGCGCCCCACACCCCTATGATAGACACCGATGTGCCGCTTCCCCGGCGAACAGGCGGACTAGGTGCTCCGCGCGCCTAAGCGGGTGCTGCTTCTTTTAATTGTGGTTTGACTGACCCTGAATTGTAATCCAGGCGGGCTACTGACCTCTAGCAAAGGTGAAATAGTAAAGGGAGGAAACCTTGTGCATTTAGTATCATGAAGAAGATGCAGTAAGAAGCGCTCAACTAGTTTCTTTCGTGGGATGAATACGGTGTGAGCAGAGACGTAAGGTTTGCATGAATAAGGGAAGAGGAGGACCTCTTTCTGCTGGCAGTGTTGTGTCCTCCTACTGTTTTTCCAACGATCTTCTTGTGGTTCGCTGGAAACGAGAAGTTGTGGAGGACGGTGCAGCCTTGGATGAACCCATGGCCAAGTTGTTGAGTGTGGTGCGGTGGCCGTCTGTCGGCGGCGGGGAAGCAGATCCGAGGCGGCGAACGACGGCGTAGCGGGAACAGCTCTGGTGCGGTGGACGGTTGCGAAAGTGGAGCGGCAGCAGTGAGGCGCGGGACGGCGTGGTCGGAGTGGTTCTGGTACGGTGCACGTCGGCGTCGGCGTCGTGGAGGCAGCTCTACATCGCCTTCAGCTGCTAAGTCCTTGAGGGCGTTGCGGTTGCGGTTGCGGTTGCGTTGGACGACGACGTCGCGGTACTGGCTCCGGCGTGATGGAGGAGGGCGGCGGTGGATTGGGCACTATGGGGTGGAGGACGGAGGAGGCTGGGGTTTCGCGGCTGGTGGAGAGGGCGTTTTGGCGCCCACGGAGTATGAATGGGGAAACGGAGGGAGGCGGGGAACTAAGGGGGAACAATGTTTCGGTTTGGGATGCGCTTGTTTGAAATTTGGGGAAGTTACGAACTTTGCCCCCATCTAAAATTTCGGACATATTGCGGGTTGGGGGTAGGACAGTAATCTCAGGTGTCCCAAATGTGGGCGGGATAGATTTCAGCCGAGGGCATGGGTGTTTAGGCGCCCACGGCGTATGAATGCTTCTCGGAGGCGGTTGAGACTGGCGTCTTGGTGAAGTTACAAACCTACCCCGGTTTAGACCTTTGGACATCGGGCCGATAGGCTACAGGGGCCAGAGTCAGGACAATAATTTCCTACCACCAAACATTAGTCTTGCGCGGTTTCGGGTGACCAGAGGCCTATTTGGCGCTTCGTTCAATATTTGGGAGGAGAAGCATTAACGTTTTCGGTTCTCTTGAATTGAACATTCAGGATTTGTCAAACTTCACAAATCTTTACTCTTGAAAATCCTAAAGCTACGATTATTTTGGAATGGAGGTGGTACATTTGAATATACATTGTACACGAGTATATATTAAAAAATATGCAACTTACCTCAGTTCATGCATGGTTCTAGATATAATCTCCTTGGTTGCAAAAAAAAGTCAGACATGCATATGAATATATATAGCATGTTCAAACGCACAACAAAGATTGATGCCCCCTTTTACATCTGATTTACAAATGCCATTATCTCGGGTTCAAATAGATGAATGCACTTCCTATGAATTCGAATCTTCGAACCCCCCTTTATGTTGAATTCGACTTGTATTCTATTTCGTAGCTAGCAATTTGGAATGTATCCATGCAAGTGACAAATGTATAAAGTGCTTCACACTACCAACATGGAGTGCACTAATTAATGTTTATATATGAATTGCAAAAGCATCCATTGCCTGTATTTCACACCGCTCTCACTCTATGGATAGATAATATGAAATAAACACATGCACATGCTAGAATTCAATAGAGTATGGGTGTCTGATAGACCGATTTTCATCCATACGCAATTTGCAAAATTCATGACCTCATCCAAAAATAATATTCCATTTATATTTTAATTTAATGCGTAGAACCGCCTTTTACATGTAGATGCACTACGCCTCGGCCCGTTCTCACAAACGTGCTATATATCTCTCTATCTACTGCATAAGTGCACACACTTTATATGCATCGGCATTTCTCTTTCACACATGCTCACAATCTCTCTCGGGGTGTCGGGGAGTCTCACGCACATGCTCTCTCTGTATCTCTCTCTCTCTCTCTCTCTCTTTCTGACTACTATGTACCACTCTTTTCACTAATCTTAGTTGGAAAACACTATTTCTCTCACATGCATATATACACACGCACGATCTCTACTAGCCCTTTATACGCACATATATGTGCCTACGTGTCTCCCGCACGCACATTATCTTTAGGCCTCTCTCGCACACATTGCCCCCCCCCCCAGACACACCTCTCTCTTAGTAGTTAGCAGATATGATTCCATCATATCATTCAGTAGGATATCCCTGACTGTTAGGCTGGATGGTAATACGAGGCAAAGTTTTACCCTAGTTCGGACCCTTGCAGTTGAGGAAAAAGCCTACTCCTGGTACTGTATATTAGTGATACTGGTGTGTATGAAGTACACGTGAATACCAGGCATTGTGCGTGTGTGTATACTATCGATGAACTAGCCCCCAAGCTTCTATAACATACTGGAGGCCTAGGGTTACAAATCATATATAGTCGGCTTATCACCAGTGGGGATAGAGTCCTCCGCGACTCTAGTAGCTAGCTTCGTGTTGTACGCCGAGTCCTCCACATGGGTCTTCGTATAACACGTCTCGATCCAACCTATGTGGCGTAGGATGGAACCGACCCATGAGTCCTCATGTTGACCCACCACAACTAGAAATGATGTGCCCACCACACCACACACGCAATCGGCCACTAAGAAAATAAGCATATACAATAGTACAATGTTATACATGAAAGTTAATTGCATGGTGCATCAAAAAATATTTGTTCTGCATTGTGAATGTTTATATATTCTCCTAAAATATTAGTCACGGGAAAGAGAAACGAAGGGCATATCTCTCCTTGTCTCCACCGGACATCCCCTCTTTCTATACCACTTTCACGTACGCACACAAACTATCTCTCGGCCCTCTAAAAGTATGCATGCCCACGACACATTCACGCATGACGGTCACTGTATTTCAAGCTAAAGCACTATACGGTCACTGGAGTTCAGAATATGCTCATTACGGTCACCGTATACATTCTCGTGGTGATCATACGGTATCTAGCTCACGATACGTCTCCGTATTTTCTTGATGACACTGACAGACTTTGCATTTGATGCGTGCTCCATATTTTGTTGACGACACTTACAGTCATTGTATTTGAAGCGAAAGCACGATATGGTCACTGGACTTCAGAATAAGCTCATCACGGTCACCACATACATTTTGTCGTGCTAACCAACATGTGGTTGGATGGTTAGGAGGACAGTGGTTTCTCGAGCCCACCAGGGTTAAAGTCCAGGTGCTCGCATTTATCCTGGGTTAATTTCAGTATTTTCCGGCGATGTGCGTTCAGTGGGAGGAGACGTTCCACTCGACTACGAGGCACCTATGGTGACTTCGTAAAATCTCAAGATCATATGCTGGCCCACTCTCTCGAAGGTCCTCATAGGGGTAGGGTTTGCGTGTGTGCGCTTATAGCGGTGAGTGCTTGCACGTATATATGAGAACTTGCGTCTGTACCGTGTTAAAAAAATACATGTCATGATTATACGGTCATTGGCTCACCCGTACAACTCCGTATTTTGTTGATGACACAATCAATTAACCAGTCAAACGTTCCATGTGGCGCAACTAGTGTTGCACCATCGGGGCGCGTAACCGTGGGGCCCACCTGTCAGCCCGTATATGAAATAAAGAAATGGTAGTTTGAGTCTGTACTGTGTTAATAAAATATGGAGTACTTTTTAGGGTGATCATACGGTCACTGGCTCACCATACAGCTCCGTAATTTATTGATGACACGATCAATTGACCAGTCAAACGGTCCACATTCAGCAGCGCACATTACCATAGGGCCCACCCGTCAACGCGTATATGAAGGACAGAAATGGTAAT
>NC_057799.1:279293775-279407584 GCF_018294505.1 Triticum aestivum | reverse complement strand
GCCCGTGGAGGGGTGGTTGAACAGTAGCCGGTGGAGTAGCGCGTGGTGGAGGCTGGATGAACAGGAGCCCGTGGAGGCCGGAGGAGGTCGACGGTAGCCCGTGGAGGCTGGAGGAGGTCGACGGTGGAGATGAACAATATCCCGTGGAGTCCCGTTTGCGGTACGCCACACCCCTCCCGATCAACAGGACCCCCGTTTCGACCGTAGCGCTCCAACACAAGTCCGTTTCCTCCGTTTTGTGGTAGGCCACACCCCTCCCGATCAACAGGACCCCCGTTTCGACCGTAGGAGGTCTGTTTCCTCCGTTTTGCGGTACGCCAGACCCCTCCCGATGAACAGGATCCCATTTCGAACGTGGCCGGTCGAACACAAGGCTGTTTCCTCTGTTTTGCGGTACGCTAGGCCTCGTTTCCATCGCCTGTTCCGTCCAAGCCCTCCCGATGAACACGACCACGCATTCCGTTCCGACCCAGCCGGTTGGCTCCCACGCGTTCCGTTGCCTCCCGATGAACACGATGCCTTCCGTTGGCTCCCCATGAACACGACGCATTCCGTTGCCTCCCCATGAACACGACGACAACGCTGTTTCTCCGTTCCGACCCAGCCATGTACACGAGCCCTGGCCGTACGTATGCGCGAGTAGGCGTTCGAGACCCTGCCCGTATGTACGTACGTGGCCATATTTTCTTTCTTGCACCCTAGCCGTTGTACGTACGTGTACATGCTACGTGCGCGCCTCTACTACGACACGTACGCGCCTCTACTACGACACGTGCGCGCCTCTACATCGACTAGTATATATGTACGTACACGTTCGCGACCAGAATGACAACGCTACGTACGCTTCGACCAGGTGGGTCCCGACTGTCAGGCACTTCCTTGCCTGCGAAGATGTAGCTGGTGGGTCCCAGCAGTCAGGGGGGCGAATCGTTTTGTTTTTTTGCCCGAACGCACTTCCTTGCGTGCGAACGTGTAGCTGTTGGGTCCCAGCAGTCAGGGGGGAATCATTTTTTTTGCCCGGACGCACTTCCTTGCGTGCGAAGATGTAGCTGGTGGGTCCCAGCAGTCAGGGGGCAAATCGTTTTTTTTCGGACGCACTTCCTTGCATGCGAAGATGTAGCTGGTGGGTCCCAGCAGTCAGGGGGGCGAATCGTTTTTTTCGGACGCACTTCCTTGCGTGCGAAGATGTAGCTGGTGGGTCCCAGCAGTCAGGGGGAAACGTTTTTTTCGCGAAATACGGTGGCCCGTCCGATGGGTCCCCGCTGTCAGGTGGAGGAATAATTATTTTGCGCGTAATAAGGAGGCACTTCCTTGCTGCGGCCGTGGACCCAGCTGTCAGCCTCTCCACGTACAGTCCACGTCCGATGGAAGCCATTCCTTGACCACGTTGACCACGCTGCGCCGAGAGCACCAGGGCGGTGGACGACGGCGAGGCCTAGGAAGGGGACGACGCGGAGCCGGGGAAGACGCGACAGTGGATGCCCATGCGTAGAGGAGTATGAGGGTTCACTCGTTCGGCTGCGGTGTGAGGTTGCCGTCTCCGTAGAATAACAGGGGGTGTGCGTGCGTAGAGGGATGGCCTGGCCAGCGGTGGGAGTAGTAGGGGGCGGTGAGGCCTCCGCGGCATCACAGCCGGCCACGGGCGGCAAGAGCAGGCGGCATGACCGGCGCTGCTTTGGGCGGCTGGAGCAAGAAGACCAGAGGTTGAAGAAGCACTACGGCCGTTGGATGGACATCGTACGATCACTGGAGCTAGAATCGTTCATATATTGACTAAAGTTGACAAAGGCCTCCGTCCCAGTCAACTTAGTAGGCCCACAAGTCAGCCTCCCACCAAGGTGGGTCCCAGCTAGCAGGGGGGTATTCATTTTTTTGTGCGTAATAAGGAGGCACTTCCGGTGGGTCCGAGCTGATAGCGGGGGGAACGTTTTTTTCACGAAATACGGTGGCCCATCCTGTGGGTCCCAACAGTCAGGGGGAAACGTTTTTTCGTGAAATACTGGTGGCCCGTCCGGTGGGTCCCTGCTATCAGGTGGAGGAATAATTATTTTCCGCGTAATAAGGAGGCACTTCCTTGCGGCTGCCGTGGACCCAGCTGTCAGCCTCTCCACGTACAGTACTCTTCCGATGGAAGTCGGTCGTTGACCACATTGACCACGCCGCGCCGAGAGCACCACGGCGGTGGACGATGGCGAGGCCTAGGAAGGGGACGACGCGGAGCCGGGGAAGACGCGGCAGTGGAAGCCCGCGCGGAGAGGAGTACGAGGGTTCACCGGTTCGGCTGCGGTGTGAGGCTGCCGTCGCCACAGAATAACATGGGGTGTGGGTGAGTAGAGGGATGCCCTGGCCAGCGGTGGGAGTAGTAGGGGGCGCTGAGGCCTGCGCAGCAGCACAGCCGGCCACGGGAGGCGGGAGTAGGCGGTCCCGCCGGCGCTGCTTTGGCGGTTGGAGCAAGAAGATCAGAGATTGAAGAAACACAACGGCCGTTGGATTGACATCCAACGGTACGTCTGCTAGAATCGTTTGTTGACGTATATAATAACTAAAAAAATCTTGCATACGCGTCAACTAAACAGGCCCACAAGTCAGACCACTCCCTCTCTTTTTTAATAATGTATATATAGCTCATGGCAACTTCTTATGCAATTTATTGCAGTCGTTTTTTTGGTTGGCCCAGGCCAATTTCGCATATTTCTGTGGGTTCCAAACTATTTTTAATACCGAAATGTCGAGCCAGATTTAAAGTACTTTGAAGATATATTTAAATTAGGTTAATGCCCAATGAAATAGGAATCTGAAAATGTGAAAAAATTCAGAAATTATAAAGTAATTGCCAATTTGTCATCTATTTTTATATTTACAACCCATTTCATATTACTTTCAAGATTTGCAGGCGTCATGAAAGAGTTGCAGCCCATCAGGGCGTAGAAAAATAAGTAGGCCTGGATTGGGTATTCTTCAGAAAAAATAAACTGGGCTCATTTTCACAAAGAAAAAATAGCTGGGCTGGTCACATGGTGAACATAAAATATAAGCCTGGGCTAGACGGGCCACAGCCCAGTTCAAACCCTGCTCCGTCTCAACAATACCAAACAAAAAAATACTGCTCGAGTAGCTACGTCCCAGGTGTCAGCCGATCTTGTGCTGTTCTCTTGTCTATTGACTATATACGCTCACAATGTCGTGGGTCCCAAATGTCAGGAAAACACTAGGAGGAAGCATTTTATTTTTCCATATGCTGACGTGGTGGGCCCCTACTGTCATCCTCTCCACGTACTTTTGCTGATTCTTGTTGTTTGTTGACCATGTTGACAACGCGAGAGGGAGGCGCCACGGCGAGCGCACCAAAGCGCGCGGAGGACGTCGCATTAACGATTTAGGAGACAGTGGGGCGGCGATGCGTGCGCTGAGGCGCAGCCAGCCGTGGGAGGCGGAAGCAGGCGGCCCCGCCGGCGCTGGTTTGGTTTTGGCGGCTGGAGGAAGACAGGACTGAAGAAACACGACAGACTGTAAAAGCAGCAGGAGTACTTAACAACCTTAACTGAAACCAGCAGGGGCACTTAACAACCAAAGCTGAAAGCAGTATGAGTACTTATACAGGTTCAACCGTACAAAGCACACCTCAAACAGTGCTACTTTGCCTACAGTTAACCAAGGGTGAGGCCGCCAAGCCCCAGGACAAGGCCCAGGCGCCACCCCGCGCATCCACAACCTTCTGAAAGCGGCTTCATCTCGCAACGTGGTCAATAAACAGGATATTCGCTTTAGAGCCATGGAAAAGCATGAACATAATCTTCTGTCCTATTCTCCAAGATGCACGGGCCTTCATTATTTGAGACCACCCATGAATAAGTATCTTTTCACCTCCAAGGGGAATTGAGTAGGTCGACATAAACATCATGTTGTGACCAAGCGCAAGTCTGACCCGACCATGGTCAGGCATCTGTATAGGAACAATAGAACTCGGCAGTTCCTGTTTCAAGAAGATCACAGCTGTAAAACTGTGTATAAGCAATAGTTTATGAACAACATATATAACAGAAAACAGGTCGTACCATAAGTTTCTCAACACAGTTGGACCTGTTCAACGAGTGCAGCAGTGGCACACATATCCCACGTGGCCTTCCACCATTGAAACGCCCCACAAGGACCTCAAGACGATCAATAAAGTGTAGGAACTTGTGGATGTCGATCCAGTCAACTTCAGTGCCATTAGTGACAGCCGAGTTATTATGGAGTAACAAACAAGCAGACTGCTTAACTCTGAAAAAACCTACACGTGCCACCAATTATAAGAAAATATTAGTTAGAAGTAGCATCTTCGTGAGAGATTCGTTGCTACTTCTAAAGTTAAATTGTGATTAGTTAGACAGAATAGGTGGATTAAGAAGTAATCGAGGCAACAAGCAAGAACTAGATACAAAACTAACATGGATGAACAATTGGAATGACGTCGGCGTGGAAGATCGCAGTGAAGATGAGACCAGGTTCTGCTATTTCCATCAACATTCGTGCGCCAACATTCAGTCCGTAACACTTGAGAAAGTTTATCCAAGTTCGGCCATAAAAAAGCAGCGATCTTCTTGGTTCATGAACCCAACTCGGAACTTATATCCATGGCTTGTCTTTACTGTGACCATTAAACTAGTGTATTCAGTTATGGCAAGGCCGAGCATCTTGAGTACATGTGTTCTGGCAGAGCAAATAATACACTGAGAACACAGCATGTTCAAAAAAACCCCACCCTCCCGGATAGAAAAGAGGATTCTAGGAACATACTGTGCACGTTTCAAAATGCTGTGTTAGGATGAGAAGGAACAAGTGTGGCGTCTCCCCGAGGGCGCATAAACCTGTAGGGTACTCGCACTTTGGGCACTGCAAATGAAACACACTAGATTCAGTAGGAAGAAAAATGCATCAATGGCGGCGGCTTCCATCCTAGGATTACCTGCGACCAAGGGACTTGGATTTATCGGGGATGGATGAAGAATTCGTACCTGGTTCTCCATGAGAAAACCCTATGCAATCGCCGAGAGGGGGTTTTCTCTGAACAAGCAGACGAGGGAGAAGGGGATTTAGGCCCAGTGAAATATTGCCGCTTCGTTCGTCCAGCTTACTGCTAAAGCTGGAAAGGGGGGTTGTGATTTGACGGCTCATTAGGCATTACTGCGGCGCTATGACCGGGGTGTGTCTACCGTGAAGTTGTGCACTCTAATTTGTGCATATGGCACGTGGACCCCGTTGCCGGTTGCCCCACATATTAGCGAAAGGAAGTAGAAAGACAGGAGTAACTAGTTACACATAAATATATTTTTTGACATAGAGATACTCCCTCTGTAAAGAAATATACAAATCTTTTATATCACAGGCTCACCTTGCCGAGAAATATACTCCCTCTGCAACGCACGGGCATTATGGGGGTTCAGCTGAGAATGTAATACTCAGATAGGCTCACGGTTCTGGACTTTGGGCCGCAGGCCGACCCTGCATGTTTGGGGGCCCATGTGTTCTACCTCAGCGCTTTTCATATTGCAAGCGATCGGTACGGCGCTGGTTTTAGATGCTGTCGCAAGGCGAATACAGAAAATTGAATAAAGCACGACAGCTATTGGAATGAAATCGAACGACAGTTCCTAACCAGCAATCAGAGTTGCAATTCTATCAACGATATACCATGTGATAAATAATACTGTCGTACTACTTATACACACAGGACACTTGTTTCACCATGCCAGATTATTACATCAAAATCTCTCAGAGGATAGATCAGTTCGGCAGTTGCGTGCTGCTACTGAAGAATTTCAAAGTTGATTTGGAACAGCTCTCCTTGCCGTGAAAGTTCGATTTTGACATCATCCCCTACCGCAAGATATGATTTAGATTTGAACCTTGACCATCCTTTAGCATCAATCATCATGCGACCATCCTTTGTAGTTACTGTATATTGAGCAGGTTCATTCACACCAAGGTTGCGCATGGTAAGAGAAACTTGGCCGCGGTCGCCCGGATTGTTGAACGACTCCCTCGTTGCTCTAGGAATTCTCTGTTTGCAAACAAGAAGACATACCCAAACAGTTAGATCACCACAGTGAATCATGTGAAACAACATGGAAGGAAAAAAGAACGAAGCACTTGGGCGGCCAATGCTTACCAAGAAGGTGGACATGTCGGTTTTTGTAAGGACTTTGGTATATGAAGTGCGAACTGCAGCCCAGTCTGTTGCCGGTGCAACTGCACGGGCCGGAGTAGATGCAAGTGCAAGTGTTGGTGTAGGTGCCGAAGCCGCTGCTGCTGCAGGAGATGGTGCTCCTTGTAGAGCTGGTGCCGGTGTCGATGCCCAATCCTCCGGTAGATCAGACTGATCCGCTGACGCGGTCGGTGCCCAATCCTCAGCTGGATCAGACTGAGCCGCTGCCGCTGTCAGTGCTAGAGCAACTGCCGGTGCTCGATCTGTGCGAGACAGCGGCGATCGTGTCTGGTCTGCTATGATCAGTTTTCTAACTTGACTAGGATCCGTGACCGTGATCCAGTTTTTTTCTTCATTTCTTTTAAACACGAGAAGGACTAATTGTGGCATTTTTGTTAAACCAAACTGCAGTTCATCATAGGGATTCAACTTGTACTCAGACAACAGACTGATCCAATTTTTTCCAGTAATATAAGTGATGGACAGTGCCTTCGTTACTGACACGACATAAGAAGTGAAACCTGCAAAAATAGACATCGTAGAGCAAATCAAACGGTTTATTCTGTGATGAATGTCACATGGCAAAACCTGGATCGTAAAATTGCAGGAAAAGAAAGAAAACATGACTTTAAATCAATAAGATTTAGACAGTAAATCAATAAGATTTACTTGATGTGCACGAGTGAATCCTTACCAGGAAATCACTATGTTGAAGTACTAAACAGAAGATTGATTGTCCAACTACGCGTGGCATGCAGGGGCCCCGCCTACTCCCACAAGCAGGACAGTCCAAAGGTCGTGACAAATCGTATGGACCGAACATCCATGGGACTGGAAATCCTGGTGGGTGCGATAAACCCTGCAATGCATACAGATATTGGAGTGTAACCATAATTGATAAACCGTCCTCACAAAAATATGATCTGGATACTTCAAAATATACAGACTGAATTGAGTGGACAGACATTAACATAGACATTAACATAGACCGTTCACACACCAAAAGCGGCAGTACTAATAAACAATACAGGGTTCACAAACACAAATCAAGTACTGAACAATAGTACTTACTACAGACAAGCAAAGTTGCACTAACTAAACTCTGTAGACTATTTCTTGCCACCGACCTACGGGATGAACCCCGCATAACTGACTAGGCCATGGACTTCATGTGAGATGTATACATGCACCATCACCATCTTGTCAACCTTGGAGAACCTAATAGAGTGGTCTTTCCACTCATAAACATGATGATGAAGACAGGCCGCATTAGATTTGTTGGGAAGCTTTACAAGAACCACACCCTTCGTAATCGAAGGCACAGCCAGGAAATTGTTGTGGTCAAGTACAGCCTCGAGAACACGCCTGACAAGAATGCTACAGGAAAACACTAGTTCAGGACATGTGGCGACAAGGACACATCAGCTGGATAGTTCAGCAGTAGAACTCATCAGCAGGTCTTCCAGTTCACACGGCATGACTTTGAGAACTTCATCTCCACCGCGGACCTGGCTCTAATTCAAACAGAAACCATATTTTATTACTACCTCCGTTCAGAAATATAAGATGATTTTCGATATTATACTCCATATATGAGTACATATACGCACAGAAATGAGTGAACAAAGATACTAGAACATGTCTTCAAAGGCATGAGAGCAGAGGGCTTACATGCAATATCCATAAGACAAGTTACTGAGGCAAATATACCCTCTTAAAAGGTAGCATTGATGTTCATAAAGTACTCCCTCCATCCCAAAATTCTTGTCTTAGATTTTTCTAGATACGGATGTATCAAGTCACATTTTAGTATTAGATACATCCGTATCTAGACAAATCTAAGACAAGAAATTTGGGACAGAGGGAGTAGTTGAAAGTAATCTATAAGAAATCAGTGTCAACCTCTCGCATGTTTTGGTCAAAAGAGGAATTTAGAACCGTCATTTGGCACACTAAAATCACATGCAAGATCACCCAGAAAGTTGTACTACCAGTACTAGTACTGCGTGTTGGATGAAAAAGCACGATCAAGATCGAGAAAAAGATCGTCAACAAGAGACATTACCTGGACTTGCTTAATGAGGGATCCCGGAGAGGGGGGCTTGGACAGGGCGATGGCTTTGAGCTTGTCTGCGGTAGTCTCGACGGGGTGCTTGCGCTTCTTCGTACCATGAGCCTCGACGGTTTTGGCCAGAGCCATAGAGATCACGTCGGCCGGTGCTCCGGCGTCCATCCAAGAGAGGAAGCTGAGAGAGAAGAGTGAAAGGAGGAATGAGATGAGGGAGAAGCGAAGCGAGTGGGGGTTTTCTTCAAGAGAGGAAGCTGAGAGAGAAGAGTGAAATGATGGTTGCTTCGTCCGTCCAACTTACTGCTGGAAAGGAGGGGGTTTTGTGATTTGACGGCTCATTGGGCATTACTGCGGCAGTTCGATCGGGGTAGTCTACCGTCACTCTACTACGGAGTAATTTAGTGCATGGCTGGTGGACCCAGGTGCTGGCTGTCCCACACGTCGGCGAAAGTGAGTAATTTAGTGCATGGCTGGAGGAGGATCCGCATGGTAGAGCGTGTCCACTGTTTTTCTGAAGAAGAAAATGATTACAACAAGCGTTTCCACTCTACGACAGAGGAGTGCGAAACACGGCAGCCACTTGAACATACACAGTGCTCCTACTACTAGGCATGTGCAGTGGTTCATACGTCAGTACTACACAATCTTGTTGCTAGTGTAGTAAGATATGGCGATAACAAATGATGTTGTGCGCATGTCAACTACTCCTATATGTAACATAGTACCGCTTTTTCGACTGTCCGGTCGAGAATGAACGGTGAGATCAATGTTAACAGAACTAGGTCCACAGCGCACGGAGAGTACGGTGCTACTGTACTCCATGAAACATGAACCATATGAAGTACGAATAGTGTTAGGCAGGGTGTATGATGGGTGCACGGGATGGGAGCAAAAGTTCCCTTCTCGAACCACTTTTGGGTGTTTGGCAGAGTGGATGAAGGGTGCATGAGTCCACACTAGTAGGTTGACAAAAATACACGAAGAGGAAACAACTATATTGAGATGAGAATGCAACCAAACACACCCACACGCTTTGTGCTACAGTGACTGATCTGCACCGTCTGAGTTTGATCCAACGGCCATGTTGCGCCGAGACATGGACATGCCCATGCAGAGGGCGCCTAAACACCACCGAAGTCCCTTTGCTTCTCGAGGCGCACGACGTTGGTGATGCAGGGTGCAACCGCCCGCAGAGCCCGCTCCCGGTCGACGGGAGCCAGCTCGTCAAAGACGGCATCCAATGGCATGAATGGATTCCGGTGACGGAGCCCTGAAAGGATTCGCCCGACAACGGCGACGGCAGCCCGCAACCCCTCCTTGTGCAGCTCAGCCCCCACCATCGTGCGGAGACGGCTCAGCTCCTCGGAGATATAGGTGAAGAAGGAGACCATGCCAGGAAGCCACAACTCGTTGAAGTGGACCGGGTGGTCGAACGGGTTTAGCCCGAGGGCCGGCATCCTCGCGCTGGCACGATGGTAGGCATCGCGCAGCTGCAACACGTGCGTGGCAACTTGGTTCACCAAGTGGCTGAGGCGATCCTGGACCTCGTCATGATCGGCCCGCTCGCGCTCCAGCCGGCTCCCTTGACGGCCTATCATATCTCCCGCTTTCTGCAGCAACGCCGCCGATGCCTCGAGCATCTTTGTGGTGGACGCCTGCCGCTTTTGAAGCTCCGTGAACTCCCGCACATAACGTAGGAGCATGGCACTCCTCTCCTCCTTGAGCTCACAGAGCTCCACGTCCTTGGCCCTGAGCTCCGCATCCTTGGCATGGAGCTCCTGTGTCAGGCGCCTCACCTCGGACTCCGTGATCTGCTGCGCCGCCATGGCACCAGGTAGAAGCAATGGGGAGAGGAAGCAAAGGGGTCGAAACAGCTGAAGGGCAATGCAATCTACGGGAAGGCGGAGGGAGCGGGGAATCTTTTGGTTTTCACCATGGTAAAACACCACTCGACGACTTCTCACATCAGGGAGCAGTGGGTTTTTACAGGCGGAGTCATCGTGACTAATTCCTGCCGCGCCTGCTCCCGTCAATCAAAAAATTAAAAATCCTGTCGCGCCTGCTCCCGTCAATCAAAAAATTAAAAATCCTGCCGCACCCAAACACCAGAGCAACGCCGCGGTGGATATTTAAATTTACCTGCCGGCAAGTAGATAAAAAAGGGGTGAAAAAACAAATGTGGCGGCGGCCTAGCTAATCGGTCGAACTAGCCCAACTAGCTAGCCACCGTGCTTCACTGATGTACTCGGCGGGAAAGGTGGTCTTTCATGATTTGACGACTCATTTACTTGCTTCGGCACTATGACCGAGGAGGACCCAGAAAACGCGCGGTAGGGCGTCCCACGTCAGGAAGAATATATGCGTGCACCACCCGGGAGGACCCCGAAACCGCGCGGTAGGGTGTGCCACGTCTCGGCATGGAGGAAAAATGTGCGTGTAAAAATATACTGTATCAGACGTAGTACCTATGGTTCGACCTCGGGACCCAGCCAGTCGGTCAAAAACACCCCACTAGCCACACAGCTTCATCATGCAAACGTGGCACGGAGGATAGATGTGGTTAGCCCTGTCTCGACCAGCCACAACATCTCTTGTTCTAGGCGATTCTTCTATTTTCCAAGCTTTTATTTAGTTGTAATAACACCACGGCAAGCTAGCGCCGCTCTTCGTGTGTGCCCGTGCAAAGGTTAGACGATGGAGAGAAGAGAGATTGAGATCGCAGACCTGGGACCCACCAGTAAGTGAGACAACGGTCATGCACGTGTTGATGAGGCACTCCCTCTACTCTACTCAACGAAGTACTGTATAAAATCAAGTTATGGGACAAAGCCAACAACCGTTCGTTTTTTCAGGCTATCGACTTACGCTTTGTAGTCCAGGTTGCCAGTTCGAATCTCGTCTTTCAGATTTGTTAGTTTTAGGTCCAAATTTGATTAATGACAAGTGGGACCCCCGTGTGTTGTTCCGATATTTCAGTGTAGGATGTTTTTTTTGAACAAACACTTTGCGCGGTTAGACAAGTAACGGCACGAGTTACACGTATTTTGCAAGTTTACAAACAAAAATGACAGCGACATAGAATATCACATCCACCCCGCAACTTAGATACTATGGTGATACGAGTTTTTACACCATTGGAAGTGAGATCCAATGGCTTGGGAGTAGTCTTTGTAATTATGCGCAATTTCCAAACTCTCCAAAGGTTTTTTTTGCAAATAAAACATTCAGGCCTCGTGTGTGCCACTGCATCTTCGATCCAACGGCTCCCCGGTGCTCATATTAGTTGCTCCCCATAGCTTAATTACCCGCTACGGTGATATGAGCATCTAGGTCGTATGATTAGTGATCAGATGGCACATGCGTAGTACTTGTACTTTCTGCGCATTTCCCAAACTCTATCAGCCGTATATTGCAAAAACATTCAAACCTCCTACTGTGGGCCGTTAGATCTCAGTGAACTCGTATCACCATAGAATCTACGGTGCGGGAGCACCTCATACTCTCTCGTGCGAGAAAACATAAGGTGCTATCGCAGCTTGGATGCTACGGTGATACGAGCTTGGAGGTCGTTTGATCTGAGATCCAATGGCATCTGAGCAGTCTTTGTGCTTGTAAGCAGTGGCCGAACTCTTTTGGGGCTTTTCTGCAAAAAACCATTCGAACCACCGAGGAGGTGTTGGGTCACAAATCCAACGCCTCCGAAGAGCTTGTATCACCAAAGCATCTAAGGTGTGGTAGCACATGATATTCTTACATACAGGAGAATATGATGTCCTCCTTCATCTTAGATGCTACGGTGATACGAGCTTCGAGGTCATTGGATATGGGATCAAGGGGCATCTAAGTAGTTTTTGTACAAATTGTGTGCAATTATCAAACTCATCAAGGTTTCCTACAAAAATATTAAGACACATCATGTGAGCTGCTATATCTCAGATCTACAAGCTCCAAGCAACTTATATCGGCATATAGCATCTAAGGTATGGGGGCACATGATATTCTCCCAGGGAGGAGGGGTGGGGGTGCACAACCAATCGGTGGTTGGGAGGGTGGGGACAAATATAATCTAAAAAACCCTAAACAAAGCTCCACAATTTTATCTAAGGTCGAGGGGTTGACCCCCGACAATCATAGCTCCACCTAAACACAACATTTGCATGTACTGTAGTACTAGACTTAATATTCATGTTTCAGTTTCATGTTCATTTTAAATATTGAACCGAGGACCATGGATGTCTTACATTTTACTCCCTTCGTTCCTAAATATTAGTCTTTTTAGAGGCTTCAAATGGACTGGCACATACGGATGTATATAGACATATTTTAGAGTCTAGATTCACTCATTTTGCTCCGTATGTAGTCACTTGTTGAACTCTCTAAAAGACTAATATTTAGGAATAGAAGGAGTATTTTTGAATTTGTGTCATACATGCATGGTTTGGAAAAATAGATGCACTATACTTATTGGATTGTTGTTTTGTTCGTGCGTGTGTGTCTCTCTCTCTCTCTGTGTGTGGTCATATGCTTGATACATACAAAGTTTTCTCACCTCCATATTGTTCATCTTTTAAATTTGAATTTGCATTGGAAAACTTACTAGGGATACCATGAAATGTGAAATCCATGTTGAGATCACTATATCACAAACTCACTCTAATTCAACAACTCGTCATAAATCAATTACCACATTGAGATTAGTATTTGCAAGGAAAATACGGGTATTGTAATACACATAGATTCGTTCGGCAATTTAAGAGGTTCCTTTCGTATTCTCGAATGGTAGGACCGAACGGCGTACCAGCCAGACCTTGGCTCGTGTTGATCCTAAAAAAAACCAGGCTCGTGTCCTTCGGTGGCGTGCGTGGTACGCACATTAGGCAACCCCAACCAGTCGAGCCTCAGCGTTTCAAGTCGAAATATCTGGCGGCCAGAATTCTAGCCCTAGGAAATTCCCCTCATGTCCCCGGTCCATAATGACTACCGATAAACAACGGAGGGATGCTTTAGTACCTAGACAACGTTACCTACCGTGCCGAGCACGGTTCAATTCCCTCGGTCGCCGCTCGTCAAGGTCACCCGTCAACTGCATTGCCTAGTACTACTACTACTACACCAGGATGAGCACAGAATTGAGCCCGTTTGTTCGTGCCTAGTACTTGAGTTAATATATCAGGAAATGCACTGGTACGGAGGGATTATCCTTTTACTCTGCATATATAACTTGTCTGAAGTCTAACTAAGCAAAATGTTTGACCAACTCCTTTCTTAAGAAATACAACAGGACAGATGTACGGCTTGAAAATTTATTGCATGATGCAGGTTATGATATTGTTTCGAATCCTGGATCTTAAATTTCAGAAAATCCAAAAGTGAGCATAAATTCTTGAAACTAAGCATGGTCACGTGATATGGCACAAATATTACTTCGTAAGTTTTTTCTTCAATTTGAGACAAGCTGCTTATGACAAGTTGCACAAATGAAGAGCCAAGGTATTTTGGAACAAAGACCTGCCACGTCAAGGCGAACGCTTTCACTATTGAAACCGTGGGTGTTTACGTGCCGCCACGAGCCCCTGCTTCTCATCGGCAGGTGCCGTCCGAGCAAGCGTGTGAGTCGATGGGAGGCGTGCGAGCAGACCGCTGCGCCGGCTGTCAGGGAGGCGTGCGAGCAGACCGCTATGCAGGGTCACCGGGAGGCGAGCCCTTTGACCAGGCTCCGCCGCCCACCGTCGTCCCAACTGCTCCCACTTTTAATGTCGCCGACGCCGCAGTTTAAAATCAACCCCGCACTACCCGGTATCGCTACAATCCTCTCTCTTCCTCTCCGATTCTCCTGTCGTCTACCTCCAACTAGCCTGACCTAAATGTACGCCATGCCGCATCACGATGGTCTGCCCTTAGTGTTCCAGTTTCCTGAGGAAGACACCCAGCCGGAGTCTCAAGAACATAAGGCGCTTTGGGACGAGCTTGAACTGGCCTTGCGGGAAGACGCCGCGCCTGTCCCCGCTCCCGTTTCGGCTCCCGTCGTCCCGACTGCGCCAGCGCCCATCCCCGTGGCATTGATGGGCTGGGAGCCGCACATTGTCGCCGAGCTTGATCCCACGGGGTTCCACGAGGTCCCCGCCGACTTTCACGTGCCCGTGCACCTGCCAGCGCATGCGCCTGCGCGTGCACGGACGCGCATGCCCGTGCCGGTGCCCGTGCACCTGCCAGCGCATGCGCCTGTGCGTGCACTGACGTGCGCACCCGTGCCGGTGCCCGTGCACACGAATGTCTCCGCCGCGCCGTTGACAGCGCCTGTCCCCACGCGGGTGCCAGTGCCGCCCTCAGCGGCATGGATGGCCGCCGTCGACCGCTTCCTTGCACCAATGCCAGTCGCCTCCTCCCGCGAGTTGACTCGCTCCAAAGTCCAGAACATTTTGTCCTTCCTTGAAGCTAGGCCAACGTCCAGGAGTACGCCAACAACGGCGCAAGACGCCGGCGTCGCCGTCGGTCAGTGGCCCGACAACACACAGAGCATGGCAGAGGAGCCGCTTACCAACGCGAGACGCCCCCGCCACCGCCGCGTAATCTAAATTTGCCATGAAAAATGTTCGGATTGCCATGCTTAAAATCCGAATGTTTATCATTTCCGTTTATTTTATATCGATCGTCGTATAATTTAAAGTTGGAGTCAGACTGAACGAAATGTATGGTTTGATCGATTGAATGTTCTGCTAGAGCCGTATCAAATTAAATATAAAACGTCATCAAGCCACATGTATTCCTTGTCATCCAACGACCTAGACTGCTTCAATGTCGAGCGCTCAACACGTTTAGCGTGCAGTTAATTTCATGCCAAAATTAGTGCTAATCACATGACAACACGCAAATAATATCCTAGTAGTTAATATCCGCATGCACTTAATATACTTCCAAATTAACGTGCATTGCACGTACACACTGACTAGTGCTGCTAGTACGTGAAACTGGTGCCGTGACTTGTGAACGCGTCCAGATATGGTCAACGGCAACATCGCCCGCGAGTTCTTCCTGTTTGCCCGTGCGTCTAAACGCAGAAGGGGAGGAGAGAGAGAGCACACATGGAACCCACCAATAAGTGAAGGCGAATAGTACTAAAAATAATATTACATGTTATCCATTAATTAGGCTGTGGTAATATAAAAACATTATGTGAACAAAGGGGGTACAACAAACATTGCTATTCTACGTATGTTGCCTATTGACGTGCGGCTTGAAGGCCCGGTCGCATGTTCGATCCTCGTCCTTTATTTTTTAATTTGTATATGGGTCCAAATTTGTTTCATGACATGTGAGCCCCCCGGTGTGTAGTTTGTAGCACTTTAATTTGTGGGTCGAAATTTGTTCCATTCCAAGTGGACTATTGGTGTGTAGTTTTGTAGCTTATTTATAATAATTAAAGAGAACAACATAGTTTTTTCAATAATACCATGGTGCGACGTTGAAGGCGAGAAAGGACGTGCGAGAGAGCGATGACCGAGCCAGAGGGAAATCAACTAGGGGAGTTGCGTGGGTTGCAACGGTGTTTGGAGTAGTTGTGGGCCGAATGCTATGAAATATAATCTAAACCGACCAGAATAAATGCCTACACAAATTAATCCAAGGTTGGAGTGCCCTCGCAATGTAAATAGCTCCGGCTTTGCGAGGGATGGAGAGGTAGTAGCTTCAACGCGTGGAAGATACGGTGTGAGAAAGCGAGGTCAATCGAGAGACATATAGATAGAGAGACAAAGTGAGTGTGGTACGACATTCATTGAACAAATATATATGCTCTGGAGAGATATTGTCCGATTGAGCTTTTTGGCAAGGGTGAGGGCTGTAAGATAGAGCTTGAGAGATGATCCAGTCACAGACGTGTAGATATATTTTGTGCGTGGGAGGAAGCAAGGTCAACCGATCACATAGGGTCGCCGTGCGATCGAAAGAGTGAGACGGGTTGGAGATAGTGACCTAGATAGACGATGTGCGTGAGAGAGTATACAATGTGAATAGGTCGAATTGGGCTCAAACATGGTGATATATCGTTTTTGTCCGAGGAAGAGCAAGGTCAATCGAGACATACGGAGAGAGAGAGAGATTGAGTGAGCGTGGCCCACCATGAGGTCGAAAGAGTGGCGGCGGCTTGGATGGACTGACCTAGATAGACAATCTGCGTGAGAGAGTATAGAGTGTGTCGATCGAGGCCCGAACAGGGAGATATATCATTTGTGTGTGAAAGAAAACGAGGTTAAACGAGACTCAGATAAAGAGAGCGAGATTGAGCGAGTGTGGCCCGCCATGCGGAAGAAAGAGTGAGACAGTCTTGAGGGAGTGACCTAGATATACAACGTGCATGCGTGCGCACGAGAGGTTGGGGGGCTAGATAGGCAATGCATGTATTTAGCGCGAGAGGGTGAGAGGGAGAGGGGGGAGAGAGAGAGCTCGGCATGGGGTGCAATGGCGGGTGGTGAGGTAAATACATTTGGTAACAGAGTGGAAAAAGGGGTTGTGTAGTTGAGAGACTTAGAGATCGAAACATGGAGAGAAATAATGAATGTGTGTTGGAAACCGATAGCTTCCTAAGGTGGTTAGGAGAGGAAGAATGACCGATACAGGAAATATGTAGTGTTTGTGTGGGGGGGGGGGGCTAAAAACAACATTTGAATGTACATAGTACGAGACTTAATATCGATGTTTCAATTCGGTGTACATTGTAAGATTTGAACCGAGGACCAGGCATACGGGTAATTATTTCGAATTCATGCCATACTAAGTTTCGAAAAGTTGACATTGACTCAGTTTGTTGTGCTATTTTGTAGGTCATATGTTTGAATCCATCCAAAAGTTTTCTCACTACCATGGTGTTCATCATATACATATGAATTTGTATTAAAAAAGTAGCGTGGATACAGTGAAATGCGAAATCCACGTTAGAATTGGAGATCGCTACGTGACACACACTCTAATTCAAATAACTAACTACGTGACACACACTCTAATTCAAATAACTAATTATGTGACACACACTCTAATCCACGTTAGCGTGGGTACCGTTTTGATTTTTTTTTTCAAATAACTCCTCATTAATTAATTTATAGTACTCCCTCTATTCACTTTTATAAGACCTTGAAGACATTTCAGACAATGTGCAAAACAGTTCATTTTAAGTTGTCTGAAACGACTTACAAAAGTGAACAGATGGAGTATCTCGTTTCGAATGACTAATTATTGCAAGGAAAACACGGGCATGGTAATACATACAGATTCGTTTACAAATGAAAGAAGATTCGTTTGCATTCTCAAATGTAGGCGCACCAGGCAGACCAGGGTCGTGTCGGGGTGGACGCTGCTTCGGTGCCTTAAAGGGAACTGTCTTTGGGTCACTGACATGTGGGCCAGCCACCTGTTGGGCCCACATGTCATGGACACAAAGGCAGGTGCCTTAAGGCACCGAAGCATAGTCCTGTCGGGGTGGTCGCGTGTGTCTGACGGACGCGTAGCACCCAGCCACCCACCCCCTCCCCCCCAAAAAACGGACAACGACAATATAAGTTCGCGCTTCCACGTTTCGAATTGAAATATCTGGTGGCCCCAATTCCAGCCCTGCAAAATCTCTCTTCTCCACCATCCCCTTCCGCGCCCAGATTGCTCAAATCCCTAATTCGCCGCCAACCCTCGAATCACCCCTCGTCTCGTCTCTTTCCCCACTGTTCCCCACCTCTGTGCCGGACGACGACGACGAAGACGACGGTCGCGCTTCACCACCGCACCAGAGCTACCTCATGTACGCCCTCATCCACCGCACCGGGTGGTCCACCGACAACGTCGGCCGCCGCAACCGACGTGCCTCACAGACACCGAGTTCCACCGCATCAGGTGCGCTTCATCGACGCCGTCTCCCAGCTCACCGGGGCTACTTCACCGAGCACATCGTCGCACCTCCGCCCCCCGAGGCCGTTGGGGCTTCACCAACGGTCTCGTCCACCGCATCATAGCGCTCCGCTGCCACTCAAGATCTGCATCCGTGCGCGGCCAGCCAATGCCAGCGCATCACCCTCAACGGTTCTAAAGTGACCCGAACTCTAGCTAGGCGAGCATGCCCAAACGCCGGTCCGAACTAGGTATCCACACATCACTCCCTTGTGCACTGTTCCGACAATGTTTGGATATCCTTTCACTGCTCTATTAGCTTACACGCCTATGCAACTCTGACTTTAACTCTGATTTCTTCTGGAGATATCATCTGAAACAAGCAAATCCATTTTTTAGCGAAGCATGACGGCGCTACGGGATCTGGTACACATCCTGCACACCCGTATAACCTTGTAAGTGTCTGTCCTCCGGTACAACATCAAGGTCGATTCCTCTTATTTGATCAACCATTCGCCGTGTCAAAAATGCAGAGGGGGATGCAAGGAGCACAAGGCCTGCACATCCAAGCAAGTGGTAACATGGACTTGTACATGGAACATCCCAAGCGCAAGCAGAGCTACATTGAGCCTGTACAATGAGCTAGCGTAAGTCCCTGCATTTCATTTAATTCGTCCTGGCATTCGTGTATGATTTGTGTGCAGTGGCTGATCCACGAATTCAAGTTACCAGGGGCGAACATTTAACTTAAAAAATACGAAGGCACTTGCACTCCGGAAATCAACATAACTTGAGAAATGTGAAGCTACATGCACTTTGAAAACCAGCTAATGATCCAAAGTAGTTCAGATTATAAACACTAAATGATGCAAGCACCAAAAAACACAAAATGCAACATGGTGTACAAGGACTACAAACATGGTCTGTACCTGCTTGAATTATTCGTTCTCTGGCTGGAAATATCGAAGTGTAATTGCACGTATAACTAGTGCGCAAACTGCATATCAATATATCTATCCTGCACAAGTATGCCAATAGTTTCAAACAACAGATTAGAAAAGTATTTATGCTATGTTGTCATGATACGGGGACTTTCTGGTAGATGGCCTCGACGTTTCCTCAAGCTATGAAAATGCACTATAATTTGCTTGTCATCAATGCCTGCAAATCTCTGTCTCTCTCAACATAGTAGATCATCATTAGACACTAAATCCTTCAATGAGTTTGCAAAATGCTTGCATTAGATCCCTCATTAGACACTATATGTTCATCACCAGGAGCATGTAAAATGTTTGCATCAAATCCTTCATTAGCAGTCTGTTCATTAGACACTCCAGGCTCAAGAACAACATGAGCTTGTACGTTTGCACCGGAAACTTGATTAGATACATCAGATTCAGTCAGTTCAGTATTGATTGGGGGAGTTATAAAATAAGTAGAAATTGGTTTCATTTTCTCATAGATTCCCTACATACAAGCAGTTTTACAACACCGTCAGGTTTAAATATTAGCCAGAAATTGAAGAGTTGAATTAGATATAATCAGGGGTGTGATGTACCTGCTCGTTGCGCATGCTACTCTTGCAAGCTGTGACTGTCCGTTTGCGCAAGCTCGATGCCATGCCCGTGCTGCCGCCGCTGCCTCCCACGCAGGCTACACCCAGGGTTGGATCTTCATCTTCTTGTCGTTCCGTTCGCTTGAAGCCCGGCGACCGCCCTCCAACGAGGGCGCGAGGAAGTGTTGTGTCGGTCTGTCCAGCGTCGGCTAGGTTAGGAGCGAACCAGACTGGAGGCTGGAGCGAATGAATTGGGATTTTTCCTGCTGTCGATCGATATGGGAGGCGCTCGTTTCGGCCGCGAGCCTGCTATAGGGCCTGCCTTGCACTTATGTTATTGGCCCATCCAAATTGAAACATTTTTCTTCATTTTTACATTGCCTGCTCGTGTGTTGGGACGAACAAAACTAGCGTGGGCCAACCTGGACGACTCAAACTAGGTGCACACTTTCCAGCCACCTGAGGCGGCCGCCCATACCAGCCCCTATGGTGGCGTCGCCCCTTTTTGCGTGTATGATTGGATAGTGAAAAATATTCCAGTGGCGCTTTTGATTTACCCACAGAATGGTTGAATTGCTTGTTTCTATGAACTGAGTTCGCCAATAATGTGAAGGATGCCAGTCTTTTCATCCTATTGTAGATTGCTTAGATCTCGATATGCCAAAAGTAATCGCATGAAATATACAGTAAAAGCCAGTGTGATGTGTTTGGCTACAACTAGTCTGACTACACGTCCTCATATAACATATCAAGGACGCACCATCTTACCAGATTAACCATTCGACTTACCCATGCAGTCCAAGCAATTGATGCCATGGACTCCTTCGTACAACCTTGTAAGCGAAAAAGAAGTTGCTGTGTGCCTGTACAAAGAAACTAGCGTAAGTTCAGTTACCTGCTTCTCGGAATTTTAGTAAGCCACTTATTGCAAAATTGTTCAATTACGTTGCTTGGCTTAATTTAGTTTGCTACTGACTACATAATGGCACAGCCTGTTAATCATATTGTAGACTGCGCCTATCTATGTGTTTGATACTTACTGTTAAGAATTACCTGTTTGCCTTAACTTAAATATCTACTTGTTTGTTTAACTGCTTTGCTGCTGCAACAGCGGGTTACAATGATGTTAATAACTACTTTTCAGCATCCAATTGAAACTCTTTATTTCCTTATTTGTTTAACTGGTTTGCTGTTATAACTCCCAGTTGAGATGTTTTGCTAACTTCAACTTTTCTGAATCCAATCAGAACTTTAATGGCAAAACAGGTTAGCCCAAGATCAAAGAGCGAGGTCCCCATGGACGTTGCATCATCCCACAGCAGTGGCACCGGCCCATTCGTGCATTATGAATTGCCAACTGCTGATGCTCTAGAGGCTAAACTAGTGGTAGAAAGAGATTCTGCTTCTGCACTTAGAGATGAAGTTGACATGTTGAGGAAGCAAACAGCACAATCACAAGCAGTACTCAAGACAACCATTAAATATTTGGTGGATTTCAAAACGAAGCAAGCTGAGACTGACCAGATTGTTAAGGTCCTGAAGGAAAAAAGGAAATTAAATTCCTACTTGGTAAATCATAGGTGAAATGTTCTTTCCATAGTTGAATAACCTTTGTGTTGTCTGTTCATGTAATCAATCAAACCATTTGTTTTAGAGATCATGTAATAATTGTTTTTTTTGTTTTTTGGTTTGTAATTTTATTTGAGCACAAGTCTGTATTAATTGATAAGACTCGGAGACATTTCATTTGGATTGCTGTGCCAGACCTACAAATATGCCAATCGGGTTGAATGTGCATTCAGCAATAGTAGTAGTATAGATGGACCATAAGTGGCACGCATCAGAAAGGGCCAAGATGCTGGCTAAAAAAAGGATGCTGTTGTAGCCAAAAAAAAGTACAGCGGCCTGGCTTATGTATGTTTGTTGATATTATTGATCCATATACTCTATAAGTGTTTATATGTCTGTTAGTTCTGTACATTCTTGGTTGATTGACTCGGTATTTGAATCTTGATACATCGCTTGTGTACATATCTAAATGGGAGTACACATTATGCTGCGTGTGACATTTGAGTTGGACATGAAGTGTTCCAAATATTCGAATTCACCTTAAACTGGATTCTAGTTTCTGAATTTGAGTATCGGCATTTGTAAACCATATTCATATATGACAGTGGAATACATCTTTGTCGTCCTTTTGAAGATATATAAAAACACATAGAATGATTTATAAAGATTCATATAGGAATACAAAATGGATTCGAATTTAATTGCCAGGGTAAACGTGGATGCTTGTTGTCCCAAAATTCGAAAGAAGCAGCAAAATGTCCACTCCCACGTCGGCTGCCCGAAGCCAAGTGTTTGGGAGATGGAAATTACTGTCTACCCATTACACGGACAATCCATCGGCCCGATTTCCACTGCTCTAAATAGGGGTAGGTTAGTAACTTCAATTAGACGTGACACGACCGCCTCTGAGCCCATTCCGACACGGTGGGCGTCAAACATGGGCGGCAAAACTCATTTGATTCAAGCTCATCTGAAAGACCTCTGTTTCTCCCTCCATTCCCCATTCATACACGGTGGGCGGCAAAACAAACTCGACTCGGCCGAAATCGATGTAGGCAAATATTTTCAATAGGGGCAGGTTTGTAACTTCACTCAGACGTGACACAACCGCCCTACCTGTCAGCCCCGTTCATACACCGTGGGTGCCAACCATGGGTGCCAACCACCCTCTCCTCGCCCGAAATCGCTCTGGGCAAATATTGGCGAGATGCGAGATTACCGTCCTATCCCCAACCGACGAGACGTCCAAATTTTAAACGGGGGCTAAGTTCGTAACTTTCCCATATTTCAGACAGGCGCGTCTCAAAAACATGGTTCCCCGTACCTCCCCCTCCATTTTCCCATTCATACACCGTCCGCGCTAGAACACCCCATCCCCACACCAGCCTCCGTCCGCCACCCCATCCATCGCCGCTGTCCTCCACCACATCCATCGCCATCGTCCTCCACCATGCCGGAGCGCCTACCAAGACCGCGTCGTCCACTGCTAGAGATGGACGTTTCTCATCCACGGCGATAGACCAATAGCCTTGCATCGCGTCCTCTCGCTTCATCGGCGCCGTCGTCCTCTTTGCCGGGGCCGCTCACACGACCTTCTCTTCCACCGCAACGGGACTTATCCCCCGACGCACCCGTCTACCGTCACAGATCTGCTTCAACGCCACCGACAGCCATCGCACCCCCGATGCCTACACGGCGTTGCAAGAGAGGTGGTACTTCATATCTCCTGAACTTTTTGATCTTAACTTGGTTACTCTACTTTCTTTTCAGCTCTTAGAATTTAGTTCTTAGTTCGAAGCAAACAATGGATGCTAAATATCATTTCTCCGGTTTGCAGCTTCAAATCTGCCATGGCACAGCCACAATACGGTTTAATTGATCATGCTTAGGGTTTAATTGATCATGTTGGTTCCGTGGTGGTTTCTTTAATAGAAATCGGAGGGGAAACCCTCTTTTGCTAAAAAAAATATGCTTAGAGTTTCCCCCTTTTATGATCACTATACGACCAGAATACGTGCTTCGTGTCATAATAACACTGCTCCACCCATCAAGCTAAACAAAGTTGTTTAATTGCTTAGCTAAATGTTCCTAAATTAGTTTCAAAAATGCATGTTCGCCGCTCGGGTGTGTATCTCTACAGGGTGCCCACGGTGGGCCGGCCCACCCTGGGATTTTGGGTCATCCCAGGCCCCGATTCCCCTCTGTTCTACTGCGCGCTTCCGATCTCTACTCGCCCCCAGCCGCCTGCCTCGCCGGCGACTTGCCGTCCCCGGACGGCATGACTCTAGGAGGAGACGCCGGACTACCAGGAGGCCAGGAGCCGCTTGCCCAACAGCGTCACCGCTGCCCGGGCACGCCGCCGTGCCTACCTTCCCAGTCCGTTCAGGGCTCAGGCGTGCAGCACCCACCAAGGCAACCTGATTTATCCTGAGATACGTCCTGAACACTCAGCAGCCACTCCTCATCACCCATTTTCTAATTGATTCATTACTCATTAGGCAGGACTGTCATTAGGGTTTGTTGTGTGCTCAGTGCTACCTACACTTAATGGTTCAAATGTATTTCGGTAATCTTTAGTACCTCTAAAGTTCACAGGGTTTTCAAAATTCCGGCCCTCGGAACAGAAACTAGTCATTTTGGATTGTTGGTCGTAGTGACATTGACCCAGATTACTACTGCAAGCCAGGTTTGTTGACAATTTTACTTGTCTTTCTTACTCATTCGATATAATATCCAATTATTCACGTCGATTAGTTGCAAACAATAAGTGCTAGACAAACTTCTTCATTCAGATTTTGGACGGTCTCTTACTGCAGTTACAATTCTGCATACTTGTCCTAGTAAGCTCACAAGTAAATGATTGATTCACTACATCTATGCTTGCCTTGTCATATTTGTTGTCAATATTCTTTTAGGGTGGACCACCCTGTTTCTAAATACTGGAACCGTAGACATGAGTGAATAGTATTTCTCTATGTGATCTCTTCCATCATATGTGGGTAACGAACACTGCATTGTATAGAAAGAAAGTGTCATTTCCAGCTTTTACATAGGTTTCGATCTTTTACATGGAATACAATCTGCCTACTTGCTTTGTGTCGCACTACCAACACTCCACCCTTGAAGCTAAACATTACGCCACTCATAATTGCTTAGTTTATTTGTTCAAATACGAAATTCATATGATTCTAATGTTCCTACTTCAGTTTTGAAATGTGTGCTTGCCTGTTATAGAGACATAAGGGGTTTGTATTTCTGTGTGTGGTCTGGTCAGCACGGTTGGGGAGGTGAACTTTGCATATGCAGGGGTTTATAGGGAGACACTCTCCGAGTTGAATCCGCAATGCATTCCATAGATAATCTGACTACTTTTTATGTTTTCATGAATCTCAGATTCTGAACAGCATCATAATGATTATGAGCTTGCGCGCATGAAAAGAATAAAGCAGAACAATTCCATGGCTGTCAAACTCGGCATTAAGGGACTGAAATCAAGTTTGGATGCAATGCAATGCAAACGCTCTCCACCTACAGATTCATGCTCATAATATGATCCTAACAGTGATTCTGAGCTAGAGGGAGACCTAAGTCAATGTAGCTCCCTAGTGGAGGAGTCAGAGGAAGATGCCCTATCTTATTCACCCATCAAGGTACTTGCTCTAACTTTCCAAGGTTACATTGCTCGCACATATCTTGCAACTGATGCTTTGCATTGCTTCTACTTTGTTGAACTGCCATTAGCTTAGTTTACACATTGTGTATGTGAATACGCCCTGCCTATCCATTTTCAGTACATATTCCATCTGTCATCATACCATATTTATCCATTCAAATGTTGTTCTTGTGTATCAGACGTTCAAAAGGAAGAGGGCGATTGCTGATCGTGGAGGAGCACAAGCAAAGTATTTGGAAAAGGTAGTGGCACCTGATAAATCAAATAGCCCATTAGGTGTAGTTGCAATATCACCTGACCCACAAAATACCCCAACTCTAGCAGACTCTAGCCCTACTACACTGGTCATTTCTGATGCCCCAACTCAGCATACCCCTACTGCAGCAAACAGTATGATTATGCCAGTTGACATAGCACCAGCTGTACGACGCAAAACCCCCATTCCAGCAAAGAGTACACCAAATCCAGTTGCCAAATTCCTTTTCGAACCAGAGAGAGCCCCAATTGCAGCAAATAGGACCCCTGTTCCATTTCTTCCCAGTTTAGAAGACGAAGCTTATGTTGTTGTCAGGAACTTTGTGCGCATCTTTCCTTCATGGAAAGATTATACCGCAGACACAGAACAATTTCCAGTCTTCCTCCGCAACTTACGCGTAAGTAATGTACTAATGTTATTCATGGTCATTACTGCATATGTTTCTGCTGACAGAAGACACAAGATTTCATTCTTTTAAATAGGCGAGGAGCAAACTGGATTGTGATGACAAGCAAGGGTTGGTTGCGCTTTTCAAGCACTCGTTGATGAAGTATCGTTCCTACCTGAGGCAAGTGCACTTCGATGGCAAGCCTCCGAACGAAATTTCTGTAAAGACTCCGGTGCTACATTTATCCGACGGTGACTGGAATAATCTTGTTACACATTGGTCTCGGCTGCAGCGTAAGGTACTGTCTATGATATCACATCACAATTTGAACTACATTTCTGCATTTGCCTTAATGTCTCACTTGTACGAAAACTGTTAGCAGAAGAACATTCGTTCTCAAGGGACCACAGAATCTCGCAACTATACTGCACACTGCATTGCTCTTGTGAGTACCTCTTGCCCTGTATGACCATACTTACTTTCATAGCTGTTTGATTATGTAGCATCACTGCACATGTTAGCCTCGTAATCGTCCATTTGGTGGACATTATAAGATCCGTATGGACTCTTACATAAATTTAGAATCAACCCAATGCTTTTGAAGAGGTTTAGCTTTGCAGTCCTCTTGTAAGGACTGAACATGGTCTATCACTGTACTTACATTAACAGCTACTCCCTCCGTCCCATAATATAAGAACGTTTTGTATAGTACACCAGTGTTCAAAACACTCTTGTATTATGGGAAGAGGGATTGGTTCATTTTGTCGCATTCTGCATCTTATCTCCCTCGCCCACCATTTACTAAAAAAGATCAGATCTATATTTAATCTTACCAACAAGTAGAATACACAGACAATGCCAGTGCAGAAGTGTAGCCCATTGCTCTTGTCAGTACATTTTGTCCTGTAATGCTTGTACTTCCAGGGATTGGTAGTTGATTATGTAGCATCAATCTGCATCTTATCTTCATTATCCTCTATCCCTTCCAGTATTATCATATCTATAATTACTCTCTACAAAATGTAGAGTACAGGCAATGCTTATGAAGAAGATTCTGTGCTGAAATTCTTGAGTTATCCTTCCCTTGACATGGAGAAGGGCATTATAAAGCCGGTGTTAACTGTTAATGTAAGTCAGTCCTTCTAAAGCCTTTATCCTCAACTGCTGTTTAATTTGCTCATACTCCCTATATGTATGCTTGTTTTTGTGGATCTATAATCCAGTGTGTGGTGAATCAGCCCACGTTTGCACCTTGTCATCTCCTGTTTTATCTTACTGATGTGGCTGATGATATGAACAACATGCCATGCAACTTATCCAAAATAGATACAATGATTTTCTTTGCCCTTCATCTATGCTTGTTATGTTGACATGGTAATCCAGTAGTGTGGTGAAGCTCCCCACATTATGAACAATGCCAAATTATGCTATTGATATTTTGAACTTACTCTTTATTTTCTAATTTGAAATTGGATAGAATTGACAGAACAGTTATCATCTTTGTTTATACACGTGCAAAACCTGTCATCTCTCTGCTTTGTTTCAGGGTGATATGCCTGATGGCATGCACAAGTCTACTGAAGGCTGTGAGACAAACCCAACATATATTGCAGCAAAGAAGGCAAAACATCTTGAAGATAGCGAGACAACCCCAAAGTCTTGTCTTGATGCAGTGTTGAAGTTACTTGAGACTAACAGTTAGACAAGCTCACAGAATGCGTTGTCTGAATCAGTTCGACTTCTTCAGTCCCAAGTTCTAGCAGAAAGGCATTCTGCAACTCAACATCGACTTGAAGTCCTACCTCTAAGAAAGATTGCGGAGAACACCAATGAGAACCTCATCGCTAAACAGCTACACCTGGAAGCTATGACCGACATGCTAGGCCGGTCTCACAGCCTTGCTCAGCAGCTTGCGCAGCAGTTCCCCCGCAAAGCTAACCTTTCTTGAACTGTCTTGGAAGTGGTCTCGGTTCAGTATTATTTTGTTACGCTGCAATGGTGCCCAGTTTTTGTAATCTGCTTCTTCGTTGCGCTTTATGATCACTGGTGGCAAACTTCGATGCCCAGTGGATGTAATATACCTTAAATCCTTTATTGTATAGTGTAGGTTTATTCTTAGTTACTATGCCATAATTTTTTTATTGTATAGAGTAGGTTTGTTCTTAATTCGTACTAGTTACTGCCATCATTCGCTATCTGAAAAAAAATCAGATGTAGTCGACCGGACCAAAACATTCGACTCTAACAGGCCAGGTTTTTAGTGGGCCACAATTGGGCCGGCCTGCGTCTTTCTTGGGCCCGAATGATTGGGGCCTTCACACATTGCGCCAGGCCCAAACTTACACCGGCCTATATTTTAGTTGGGCCTTTTGTCGACCCAGCGCTTAGTTTGGCCCAGGTAGCGTTGGGCCATTAACAGGGTGAATATTGTACTGGCCTGTTATGGCCGAGATGAAACCACGGGCCTTTAGCAGGCCAAAATGCATGTTGGGCCTCAATTTTCACTAGTCGTCGACGGGCCTTCAGCAGGCCGAAATGTAGACCGGGCCATTTTGGGCCCATTTAACTCACGGGCCATTACCAGGCCGAAACATATATCGGGCCTTAGTTGGCCCACTGATATCATGGGCCTTTAAGAGGCCGAAAGCTTAGCACAGGCATCAACGG
This sequence comes from Triticum aestivum, assembly GCF_018294505.1. Lineage (NCBI taxonomy): Eukaryota > Viridiplantae > Streptophyta > Magnoliopsida > Poales > Poaceae > Triticum > Triticum aestivum. The sequence continues at coordinate 279,379,351 of NC_057799.1, read as the reverse complement.
GCCGAATTACGCGACAGGCCTTTAACAGGCCCAAAGTCACGTTGGGCTTAACTGTTGCCACCTTTAGCACGGGCCGTTAGTGGGCCCGATGTCCCGTCGGACCATATATGGCCCATGGGCAGCACGGGCCATTCCCAGGCCAAAAGTCACACCGGGCTGAAATGGGCCCATGTCTACATCAGGCCTCTAACAGGCCGAAAGTCACTGGGCTATAGTTGGGCCCAAATATTCGGCGAACAATTAACGGGCCAGATCTGGCTTCGGGCCGCAAATGGGCCCAAATATTGGGCGAACAATTAACGGGCTAGATCTGGCTTCGGGCCGTAAATGGGCCCAAATATTGGGCGAACAATTAACGGGCCAGATCTGGCTTCGGGCCGTAAATGGGCCCAAATATTGGGCGAACAATTAACGGGCCAGATCTGGCTTCGGGCCATAAATGGGCCTTTATTAAGCAGGCCATTATTGGGCTGGCCCACTAGTACCTGATTAAGTTCTACGGGCCTTTGTCTGGGCCGGCCTTTTTAACCTATATGGGCCTCTGTTGGGCCCAACCACGTGTCGACGTATCATAGGCATGTATCCTCCAATGGACAGGCGACATCTGGCCCATTGACGAGCTGACAGGTGTTCCCTTCGGCCAATCAGAATTTTACACGTGGAAATTTCCCATTGGTCAGGGCTGTTAACGGGTTATCGGATCCAAAATCCGACCCGATAGCTTAACGGCGTTCCGTTACGGTGGATGCCACGTGTCGGTCACCCTTGACGAAAGCACTTCTGTGACGTGCGATTTATTATCATGGAAGTGGACACTTCCGTGATGATAATTTTGGCAATGTCATGGAACACTTCTACGACAGCACAGGTATGACTATCTTGATTCTGTCATAAATTTGTCATGGATGTACATGCATGACAGAAAACGCGACCTACTATGACAAACACGTATCATCACGGAGGTGTATTTTTTTGTAGTGGTGTAACAAGGAAATAGCACAATTGGTACCAGTTCTTCTCGGTTAATCACACCTACACAAATGAGGCTTATGGTGGAGCTCGGTGAGGATAGTGGCGCAAAAATTTGATGCAAAAATGTTAGCAAGAGTCAATAATGTTGAAAGAGATTCACAAATTCACAAATGTAACAAGTAGAATAATAGCAATATGTGGCACACGGAAACACACACATGGATAGATAAATGGGGTCGTGCAACCAAGGAATGAGCACAAAATGTGGAGTCCACGGAAAACGCTCGTGTTGCACAACTCAAGAGAGACGCTAGCACGATTGCTCAATAGGCGGATACGACACTTGTGCACAACCTATAAGATGCAAAATGGATAAATTTTCTATCCCAAGTATGCTATGTATGTATGGTTCCCGGTGTTTCTCAAGATGATCCAAGATGATCGGATATGACAATCTTATGTGCAATATGGTATGGTGTTATGGCACTTGCTTACAAGCTTCTTTGCTCTCTCTTTTTCTTTGCTTAAAAGCTTTATTCTTTTTTTTTGATATGGCCACAATGCGAAATGCACAAACCAAGATAGCAATTGTGTATATGCGGGAACAATCTTGTGACACAAGGGATGATATGATGATACCAATATGATATGGTATGTATGCAATGGAAGGGTGGATCACTGATGTGCACAAGTAACGTGGCCCGGCAATACTCAAATGGCTAGTCTTGATAGGCAAGTAACGCAAAATGGGCTAGGGGTTATCAATGCAATAGCAAGGGGAATATACAATGGTGTCGTCGAGGTTACCGTCAATGGCGATGATGAGTGGCGGTGTTCTTGATGTAGATACCAAGATGATGGAGACTCGTCCCTAAGTAGCCGAAACACCTTAGGAAACGGAAAAACCGCGAACTCAAAATCTCCAAAGGAAAATGTCAAATGGTGGTAGCGGAAAGCGGTGGTAGTGTGCACTTGGCAATGCGGAAGTGGAATGATGGGCTGTACACGGTGTCGGAGTTGGTAGCACGGTCCCTAAGTAGCCGAAACACCTTAGGATACTCAACTCACGACACAAACAAAATTGAGTTAAGTTGGGGTGGCGGAAGTGTATGGTGGGCAAGGCTATGCGAAAGTTATGGTGGTGGTTGATGAAGAAGCAACCTTCCCTAAGTAGCCTAAACACCTTAGGAGACTCAAGTCACTACTCAAACAACCTCAAATGCTATGGGGAACAAAAAGGGTTAGGTTGCGGAAAGCTATGGTGGTATTGCGGATGATGTGGTGGAAGTCCTAGGCAAAGATGCCAAAGTACCAATAATTTGATGGTGTCAAAAGGTCGTGAAACCAAGGTGAGGACCTCGGGCACGTCGATAGCTTCGAAACGAGCCAAAGAACACTCAAATCAGAGTTCGGAGTGAAAAGTTGTGCTGAAAACGGTGAAGAAGGCTGATGCTGAAATTCCGGGGAAAGTTTCTGGTTAGGTCGGAAGTTCCGGGCCTGGGGCCGGAAGTGCTGGGCTCCGGAAGTTCCGGGGGGTGGCCGGAAGTTCCGGGGGTCGCGGAAAAAGTGCGGGGAGTCCGGGGATTTTTGGGGTAAACTTTCTGCTTAGCCCGGAAGTTCCGGGGCTGGGACGGAAGTTCCGTGGGAGTCCGGAAGTTCCGAGGGTCGTGGAATTTCTTCCGAGACGAACCCTAAATTCTAGATCTGAGAACAGGGGCGGAAAAACTCGATTTCCAAGGTCAAAATTGGGGAGATTTCGTGGATGGAAAGGGGGAAAAAGATGGGGGAAAGCTAGATCCACTTGAAACACAACGAATCCATGGATCAAAATCAACAAAACATCATCCAAACCAACAAATCACAAAACATTTTGGGGCTATTTTTGGTGGGGATTTTCGGATTTAGGACGAAATCAACGAAATCAACAAAATCAAGCTAGAAAACAAAGGGTAGGGGCTCCAAAAACGTGATCAACGTGGCTCATGATACCAAGATGATGTAGGGCGAAACCCTAAGGGCCGATCTTTCACATTTGGAGAGGATCCCTACGAGGAACACGAAGAACGTGCGGAAGAACACGAGGGAAATCACGGGGGAAAACAAGAGAAACACTCAACCAACAAGAATAGATCACACATGCGCTAGATCGATGAACACAAAGGTGAGATACAAGATCCAAGTCCAACAAAGGATGATACAAAGGTAACGGGTTCTTCTCCGTAAGGAGGTCTTGATGGGGCCACCCAAGAGGGGGTCTTGAATCCGCTTGGAAGGATCTTCTCCGATGGAGGCATGTCTCCGAGGAGAAGGAAACCAAGTGGATGACCAAAGCTCTCACACAAACATGAGCTAATCCTTTGCTAACTCTAACTAGGAGGAGGGGGTGGTCTATTTATAGTCTAAGCCACGAAGGGGTAAGTGGGAAAGGGATACATGGGCTTCAGCCCGAGTCTTTGCATGCAGGCAGGCCGGAAGTTCCAGGCTCCGGAAGTTCCGGGCATGTTCCGGCCGGGTTCCAGGCTATCCAGAGAGTTGGCGCGCTCGGGGCTGGTCTGGACTCTGGGGGCCGGAGGGTCCGGGGGCCGGAAGTTCCGGGCTTTCCAGAAGCTTGTCCCTGCTTCTTCTTCCTTCTCCTCTTCCATGCTTGGCCTTGGTCCTTGGATCCTCCATGGTCGTCGCGGTTGTACCTGAGTGTATGCAAGGTCCATGCATGAGGTAGTCGCCATGTCTCACATGAGGAAAGTGACAGTTCGAAGAGGAGTGAGTTCACCTTGTGTCCAAAGGCGTATGGTCGAGGTCTCATCGTATGTCCTCTTGGGGCTTGGAGAGTAGTCGGAGTGTACATGGGGATGAACGTGGGATGCTCCGCATCAGAAGGGCCAGTGAACAACGAAGAAATGGAAGTCTCGAAGAGAATAAAGAAACAAGTGGAAGCAATCAAGGCATGGAAGAAAAGAAGAATTATTACGCAAGATACCTCGGGAGGTCTGCCGGGTAGGGGTCTCTGTTTCCCCAGCAACGGCTATTGCCGGGTCATGAGCCTCATCCTCTGCCGGGGTGGACTCGACAGCCTTCCACGCAATCTCAGCCGCGGGAGGTTCCACGACGGTTTCTTCAGCTTGAGCAGCAGAGGAAGCACACCCTTGAGGGAGGGGCTCGCCCTGCATCGTCTCGCCTCCTCCTCCGCTTGGGGGGACGGAGAGGCTGTCTCCATCGTCTCCGGCGGGCAGGGCCAAGTCTCCGTTCCTAGGCCGAGGGCTGGACTGGGGGCTTGGTACTGGGATTTATGTGTCCCCCCCGCCAAAGCTGAGCCCTCCACGCCCTTCAGTGACCCAAGGCACTGGAGCTTCTTCCGGGAACGATGGATGAGGGTCTCCGTGTCCTCCTCCACTTCCCTGTAGACAACAAGAGCAGAAGGTTTATTAGCTAAAGCACTCAAGTCTGCCTGAAGGATATCTACCACAAAAGGAAATCTTCCTTACTCTTCTGCAATGAGCATGGAGTTCAAATTGAACTCAGTGGGAGGGGGGACTCCTGTCCTCTCTTCAGAGGCGGAAGAGTGGAAATCCCCGGCAGCTTCGGCGCCTGTCGTGACGTCAGGAGCTCAGGGGAAGACGAGCTCTACGAGGAGCTCGAGCCGTAGCGGGGGCTGGAATTCGCCTCCGTGGCCGCAGGCCGTTTGGCGGAAGGAGCCTTGGCCTGAGCAAGGCGAGGGGATTGGCGACACGCCACATCGGCCTTGGTAGACTTGGTGGAGGTCTTCTTCACCCTCTTGGTGGCTAGCGTTGGGTTGGAGGTTGCCGCCCCTCGGGCCGCAGCGCACCGACGGGTGTGCTGTCTGGGTCCGGTGCAGGGGCTTGCGGTCCAGCCGCAAGCCACTCATCTTCAGGGCCGCTGCCGTGTCCTCCTTCCTCTCCTCCTCCTCTCCCTCCTGGAGCTCCGTTGCTGCCATGGCTAGGGCGTCCAGCCCGACAAAGTTATCCCCGGCAAGCTCTTCCCAGGCAGATCCTTCTGCGGCTTGCGCTTCGCTGCCGCCCTGGGATGAACTTCCGTTCCCAGCTTTCCCTTTGCCCTTCTCGGCCTTCGCGGCCTTCTCCATCTCTGCACGGCGGGCTGCCTTGTCCTCCTCGACCCTCTTCAGAATATACGCCACCTCCGCGGCGGAGGTGCGTTTATACATCCCACCCTCAGTCCTGGTGGCCCTCTCCACCAGGGCGCTCGACCACTGGAGCTCATCATCGAGAGTAGGGAGCTTCCAAGAGCCCGATACCCTTCAGCATTGCAATCCGGCATCCACTTCAGTATCTGGTCCCGGGCAGAGTTGATGTTCAGGGGGATGATGGTTGCCGGAAGCTTGAACAACTCAAAGCGGCCAAATAGTTGGTCGCACAACCAACGGTGGGCATAAACTGACAAGTTGTTGGCCAGCCGTGACAGCAACCTCATCCTGTCTGCCGCGTCTCCATACAACCACGCAGGTGTGTCCCTTTCCTGCAGAGGTGAGATGCGGCGGAGAAGAAAATCTGCCCCCACATATTCAATGGTTAACCCGGCAGCCGCCAGACGGGTGATCCTGTTGATTGCCGGGCGAAGCCTATCCTCAGTGACCCTCTCAAGCTCCAATCCTTGCCGCGTTCGACGCACTCCTGCCGTGCTTCGTAGAACTCGGGGGCTTCCTTGTCCTGGATCCAGCACCAATCTCCTCTCCATTCATCCCACCTCTCGCGCTGGTACCCAGGGAGGTAATCCCATGTCTTCCTTGGCGAGCGCGGCATCCAGCTGATGATTCCGGAGTGGTTGACTTTGCTCTCCACCCTCGGGATGAAGTAATGCCAGAACAGATCCACATTGGGCATTACTCCGACGAAATTCTCTCACAAATGCGCGAAGATGGCCATAGTCGCCATTGCATTGGGCGTGAAATCGAGGAGATGGAACCCATAGAGGTTCATAATTTCCTCGAAGAACTCGGAGAAGGGGGACAGAGGTCGTAGATGAAGTAAGCAGCAAAGAACCGATAAGAATCAGGGGGATCCACCTCACCCGCCTCATAAACTACGGGCGCCCCATGCCCTTTCTCAACAGGCCGCCCCCATAGATACCCGTACTTTGCCTGAAGAACGTGGCCGCTCAAGGTGGATGGGACGAAGACGACGTCATCGCTCTGCTTCTTGTTCATCTCCGCTGACCTCTTGCTCCCCTCGACGGCGGCCTCCTTCGCCGCGGCCGTCGGCTTTCTCTTCTCCGCGGGTTTTTCCCCATTCCTGCGGCAACACGGGGAGGGGAGGGATTCGTTGGGGAGGGTGGCGGCGGAGGGAGGAGCGAGATGAGGAACAGTCGCTTGGCTTGTGGAGGAAGAAGATGGAGGAGTGGGGCAAGAGACAGGTGAATCATGCCACTCTGTTTTTCCCTACTCTTAAGGGGGGAAAGCGGGGCAAAGGCGCGACGCTTCAGAAAGTTACCGTTTTACCATAACTGCAGCAGTGCCACGACCCCACGACGTGCAGTAATTGCACAAAGTGGACGTTGGATTGACTGGTCGCCGTGGCGAAACGACGCGCATAGCTCTTGTCGGCGTTCTGGGAACGGGGGTCCCCAGACTTGCCTGCCTACGGCCCAAGGCGTGGCTAAGTCAGCAGGCCGTCCGGCCCATCTTCATTAACAAGGCATCCAAGACCCTCGCGAGGGGCCAAGCCTCGCGAGGCGGGTGATGCACGACCTCCCCAGGAGTGGCCTAGCCAGGCAGGCTCGTGAGGAGCGGAGATATCAAGGCAGAGCAAACCTCACGAGGCTCTCGTGACGTGATCCATGATGATCGGCACCAGGCGGGCGCCAGCGCACGCAGCGTCCTTGTTTCCTCTTTGGTGCTAAGGAGGCAAGCGCAGGCGAAGAGTACCGAGGCATCAGGCAAAGGTTGCCATATCGGTGCAACGAGACCAAGACCAGAAGGACGGCGGGACGGAGGTCATCATGGAGCCCAAGACGGCGTCACCACCAGAGCCTTTCGCGGGCGAATACCACTTTTGCCAGATAGCTAGTACTAGCTGTCCCCCTTTAAATTTGCCCGCCGTTGTTGGCTCCCTTCCAGCTCAATATTTGGGGAGAGGACCAGGGCCTATATAAGTAGAACTAGCCACCACGGTAGAGGTAGCGAGTCCTCACCCACACAAGTTCGACAAGCACAAGAACGCCTCAACCTCAGGAGGTTGTTCTTCCCTTTGTACTGTTCATCATCAGCCCAAGAGGCAATCCGCCACACACACTGGAGTAGGGTATTACACCACAACGGTGGCCCGAACCAGTATAAATCTCGTGTCTCTCTGTGATGCGGGTTCGTTGAGTTCGACCGCGAGATCTTAGCGAGCTAGGGCGTGGATCGGTAGGAGGGAAAGACTTCGCGCGCACCCCAGTGTTCGAACCTTAAGGGTTTGCTGGAACCCCACATCCGACATTTGGCGCGCCAGGTAGGGGTGCACCGTAGCTCCTCTCCACCAGCCTGCGCCCCGCGCCGCCATGCTTCGCCCCCATGGCAGGTGCCCCGCCATCCACCTCTACGGCCGACATCGACAACGGGGCGTCTGGGTACCGAGACCTGGCCCCGGCCCTACGGCGGGTGCGGTGGCTGACCAAGTTCAAGCCAGAGATGCCGCCGCGTTATGACGGTGCGGCAGACCTGTCATCGTTCCTGCTGGCATACGAGGAGGCTGTCCTCGAGGCTGGAGGCGATGACAAGATCATGGCCAACTGGTTCCCCATGGCCCTCGCCGGTGAGCCGCACGCTGGCTGCTCAACCTCCCTGGATCCACAGTGGCGTCCTGGGGGGAGCTCCGCGACCTCTTCGCTGCCCGCTACGCGGTCCCGGCGCACCATGCAGTCGCAGCCCTGCTGGGCGGCTCTCAAGCACCGCCTTCAGATCACCACGTCAAGCCGTTCCTCCGTCAGATCGAGGCCACCTCCAAGCGCCCGGGGGCTCCGCTGGGTTGGGCTGTGCCAGAGGCCGACCTCACCTTCGGCTTAGAAGACCACCCCGACTCCACCGCCGGCTCGGGCATGCTCCCAATGCTCTGCACGCCCACCATCTGCAATGTGGCTGTTACCAAGACCCTCATCGACGGCGGTGCCGGCCTCAACTTGCTCCCCGTGGAAGCCTTCAGCCTTCTTCACGTGTCACTCGAGCGGCTCAGCCTCAGCAAGCCCTTCTCAGGAGTTGGTGGTGGAGCTGCCCACTCTCTGGGGAAGATCCGCCTCCCCGTTACCTTCGGCACACGCGACAACTACCGCACCAAGCTGGTAGACTTCGACGTCGCCCGCATCGGTCTCCCGTACAACGCCATCCTCGGGTACCCAGCTCTCGCTCAGTTCATGGCGGCGACTCACCCGGCCTACAACCTCATGAAGATGCCTGGGAGAAAAGGCGTCCTCACCATCAAGGCGGACACTAAGGAGGCCGTGACGGCACTCAGGCTTGCCTTCAAGACCGCAGCGGCAGCACAGCCTGCCGGCACCGGTACCCCCGAGGTCAAAGAGGCCGCGCCTAGCAAGAAGAAGCAGCCGTTCACCCAAGACAAGGCGGAAACCAAACAGGTGCCGGTCAACAAGGACGGGTCTTCGGGAGCCACCTTTACCATAGGCGCCGGCCTCGACCCGGGTCAAGAGGAGGCCTTGGTGAGGTTCTTGCGCGCAAACAAGGAGATATTCGCGTGGGAGCCCAATCAACTGGTAGGGGTCCCGAGGGAGGTGATTCAGCATCATCTTAGGGTATGCCCCAACATACACCCCGTGAAGCAGCGAGCGAGACGGCAGTCCACTGAGAAGCAGGCCTTCATCGTCTAGGAGACCCGCAAGCTGGAGGCGGCGGGTGCCATTCACGAAGTTCGATATCCTGAATGGCTGGCAAACCCCGTCGTAGTGCCGAAGAAGGGCGGGGAAGGAACGGATGTGCGTCGACTTCACCAACCTTAATAAAGCCGGCCCCCAAGATCCGTTCCCACTCCCGCGCATCGACCAGATCGTCGACTCCACCGTCGAGTGCGCCCTGTTGTGCTTCCTGGATGCGTTCTCAGTGTATCATTAGATCAAGATGGCGGTGGAAGATGTGGAGAAGACAGCCTTCCTGACACCATGTGGGGTGTACTGCTACACCTGCATGCCCTTCGGTCTGCGCAACGCGGGCGCGACTTTTCAGCGGCTGATGCACATCGCCCTGGGGCGGCATCTCGGGAGAAACACAGAGGCCTACGTCGTCGACATAGTGGTAAAGTCTCGCGAGGTGAGGACATTGATTCAAGACTTGGAGGAGACCTTCGAGAGCCTGCGCCAAGTGAACTTGAGGCTTAACCCGGAGAAGTGCGTGTTCGTCATCCCCTCTGGCAAGCTGCTGGGATTCCTCGTATCCCACCGAGGGATCGAGGCGAACCCGGAGAAGATCAAGGCCATCGAGGACATGAGCCCACCACAGACCCTCAAAGAGATGCAGAAGCTAGCAGGGCGGGTGACCTCATTGGGGCGTTTCATCTCCAAGCTGGGAGAGCGCGCCTTACCCTTCTTCAAGCTCATGAAGAAGAAGGGCCCGTTCGAGTGGACCCCGGAGGCCGACCAAGCCTTCCGAGACCTCAAGAAATACCTTACCAGCCCTCCGGTGATGGTGTCACCGCGGCCTCTCGAGCCCCTAGTACTCTACCTTGTCACCACCCCGTACTCCGCCAGCGCAACGCTAGTGGCGGTTCGGGAGGAGCGCCAAGCCAAGGGCGCGCTACTCCAAGCCGGAGCTAAAGTGGTGAAAGGCGCAGCAAAGGCCTCAGCGACAGAAGACCAAGCTCGGCAGGACAACGTCGCAGAAACTCCTGAAGGCAGTCAGGTCTCAGGAACCTCTCCACCTCAGGAGATGCCCCAATCTCTGCAGGACCCGGGCCTCGACAGTGCGCCAGCCCTCGTCGAACACCCATTGTGCTTCGTCAGCACCGTGCTGCGGGACGCAAGGGCACGCTACCCCATGCCTCAAAAACTCCTGCTCGCTCTCTTGGTGGCCTCACGCAAGCTGCGACACTACTTCCAGGTCCACCCCATCAAGGTTGTCTCAGCCTACCCATTGGAGAGGGTGCTCAGGAGCCCCAACTCAGCTGGAAGGGTCGCTGAGTGGAACATCGAGCTGCAAGCTCCAGTTGGAGTTCAGCACTACCAGGGGTCGCGCTCGCTGATTTTGTGGCAGAATGGACGGATGCCCCGACACTCGAGGAAGGCGAAGACCGGTCCACCTCACCAGGGAGCGAGGCTCCAGACGGCTGGGTCATGTATTTCAATGGCGCCTTCGCGCACCAAGGCGCGGGGGCTGGAGCAGTGCTCATCTCGCCAACTCGGGACAAGCTCTATTATGCCGCGCAACTCTGCTTTCAGCACGGCGAGAAGGTCTCCAACAATATTGCAGAATACGAAGGCCTCATAGCCCGCCTGAAGGCTGCGGCAGCTCTAGGGGTGAAGCACCTTGTCGTCAGAGGCGACTCACAGCTCCTTGTCAACTTCTCCAACAAGGTATACGAGCCGAAGGACGAGCATATGGAGGCATACCTCGCGGAGGTGCGTAAGATGGAAAAGCAGTTCTCGGGCATGGAGCTGCAGCACGTGCCCCGGGGCACCAACAAGGAAGCCGACGACATCGCTAGGAGAGCATACAAGCGGCAACCGCAAGAGCCCGGCGTCTTTGAGGAGCGGCTCTTCAAGCCATCAGCTACACCACCGCTTTCAAGCACAACTCAGCCTCGGGAGGAGCTCCCACAGCCTCCAGCCACGGGAGCCCCAGCCAGTGGCCCGACCTCGGGAGCTCGGCTGCTCTTGGCGCTCGAGCCCCAGGAGGAATGCTGGACCAAGGAATTCAAGGAGTACCTGATGCAAGGGACGCTTCCAGAGAAGGAAGAGGACGCGGAGCGCGTGGCCCGGCAGGACACGGCATACTGTATCCAAGACGGCGAGTTATACAGGAAACGACCGAACGATGTCACGCTACGCTGCATCTCTAGCAATCAAGGAAGGGAGTTGCTGGTTGACATACACGGTGGGGACTGTGGGCACCATTCGTCGTCACGGACCCTCATCGGCAAGGTATTCCGTAGTGCATTCTACTGGCCTACAGCACTCAATGACGCAGCCGAGCTGGTGAAGTCCTGCGAAGCTTGCCAATTCCACGCCAAGCAAATTCACCAGCCACCTCAGGGCCTCCAGACCATCCCGCTCATGTGGCCATTCGCGGTCTGGGGGCTGGGACATCTTAGGCCCGTTCCCTCGGGCACCAGGGGGCTACCGCTATCTCTACGTCACCGTTGACAAGTTCACCAAGTGGGTGGAAGTGGAAGCCATCCGCACCATCCCTGCCGGCTCTGCTGTCAAGTTCATCAAGGGCCTCGTGAGCCGCTTCGGGGTCCCCAACCGCATCATCACAGATAACGACTCACAGCTTACTAGTAACCTCTTCAAAACCTACTGTGCTAACCTTGGAACGCAGATCTGCTACGCTTCAGTGGCGCACCCCAGGAGCAATGGTCAGGCCGAACGCGCCAACGCGGAGGTCCCGAGGGGCCTCAAGACCAGGACCTTCAAGAAGAAGCTGGAGGCCTGCGGCAGAGGCTGGCACGACGAGCTCCAGTGCGTGCTGTGATCCATCCGCACCACCGCCACCCAGCCAACGGGCGAGACTCCATTCTTCCTCGTCTATGGAGCTGAAGCAGTCCTTCCTCACGAGGTCAAGCATCGCTCCGCACGGGTCCTGGCGTTCGACAAAATGCAGCAAGACGCCACGCGGGGGATGGATCTCGTACTGGGGGAGGAACGCAGCCGCGAAGCTGCATTGAGGGCGGCAAGGTACCAACAAGCACTGCGGCGATACCACTGCCGCAACATCCACTCCAGGACGCTCGAGGTGGGCGACCTCGTCCTGAGGCGGGTCCTCTCCAGGGAAGGGCTGCACAAGCTTTCGCCCATGTGGGAGGGCCCGTTCAGGGTCGTCCATGTCTCTAGGCCTGGTGCAGTGCGCCTGGAGACGCAGGACGGGATGCCCATCCTGTCGGGTGGTTGGTGCGACATATGCCAAAGGATGGCTTATCATTGTGGGAGCCAATAAAACGTCGCCGGTGCCTAGAAACGGGATGAGGCGAAGACATGCACGCAGGCGAATCTTACCCAGGTTCGGGGCTCTCCGAGGAGATAACACCCCTAGTCCTGCTCTGCGGGGTCTCCGCATGATCACTAGCTCGATAAAGAGTAGCTACAATCGCTCCTAGAGCTGTTGGGATCAAGGGAGAAGAAGAACAAGGCTAGCTCTTGCTTCTCTCTATCTATGGTGTGTGTGCGTGTGCTATGCTTGGAAGCCAAACATGCAGAGGTGCCAACCCTTTGCATGGGTGCTCCGGGGGGTTTATATAGGCCTACCCCCGGGGGGTACAATGGTAATCCGACTGGGAACTGGCCCCAGCCGTCAGTGTCTACGCCTGCCGGCTCCTCCGCCGGCTGGTGGGTCCCGCCGGCTGGTGGGTCCCGCCGGCTGCCGGCTACTCGGTCGACAGGCCGGCCCCACCGCCTAGGGTCTTGTCGGCGGCTGCTTACTGTAGCCGCGCCTCTGATGATGAGGGCTTTGCCGAGGTAAGCGTGGCTACAGTGATCCGCGTCGGGGGCTATCACTGTAGCCTCACCTCGTCTTGTCTCCTTAAATGGGCTCCTGCTCCGAGGAAGAGAGTCGCCGGCTTCTGGAGGCCGGCTATGCTCCTGGCCGACTAGGAAAGGCCGGGCCGCCTTCACGCCTCCCTCTGGCTGAAGGGGCCCGCAGTCCTTGGGCCGTGCAGGAGTGGGTCGTGGATGACGTCGTAGCTGGCGTGGCTACAGTGCCCGGCCGCACGGGAGACATCCCTCCCGTACGGCCTCCTGTAACCATGCCTGCCTCGGGCTTCGGGGGTCGTGGGCCGCACTGTGGCCATGCCCCGTCAGGTCGTCGTTATGTAGGGGCGGTTGTGGTCTCGGCCGGCTTCTAGGAGTCGGCGTTCTTCTTGGCCGGCTTCTTGGAGTCGGTGAGGCTGGGTCGCCTTCCGGGAGTCGGCTTTAGTGGTAGCCGGCCGGGGAAGGCGGCCCAAATGCTTGGAGTGCTTGAAGGCCCAAAGGCCTGATAAATTTTCTGAAGAACCAGGGGTAGTCGGTTAGGCTACCCGTGGTCGTTTACCCCGACAGTAGTCCCCGAAGCTGATCGGGCTTCGAGGTGGAGTAGGGTTCGAGAAGCTCGAACAGCTTCCCATCGCGACAAACCGGCAGCTGGGAGCCGGCCTTGGTCAGGCACGTCGCCTGAGCCGAAATCTTCTGGAGTCGGAGGGCGGGAACCCGCTGGCATGTGCGCCGGGCCGCGGGCCGGCCGCGGGCCGACGGCGCGCCACGTAGCCGGAAAGCCTGCCAGCCCACGCGCGAGACGGGACGTTGCTGCAGAGAGGGGGCCCGCCACGTCCGCGCCCCAGCCCAGGCGCGGATCTTTTGTATCCCGGAACCGCCCACACGTTCCGTGCGGCAGTTTTGGCTCGCACTTATGCGTAATAAACGCGAGACGTGGGGGAGTGGGCGCAGTTAATCCCACGTCCCCCCCACGTCCGGCCTCTTCGGCCGCGTGAGGCTATAAGTAGGGGGAGGTGAAGGGCGGCAGGCCCTCGCACGCTCCTCCTACTTCCGCCGTCTTCTTGCCTTGCTCGTTCTCGCAACAGCGCCTCGCCGCCGCGCTCTTCCTCCGCACGCTCCTCCGCCGCCGTGCTAGCTTCCGCCATGCCTCCCCACGTAGAGCAGCTTGGCGGGGATTGGGATGGATCCATCGTCCACAACGACCACATCGACTTCCTCCGCGACACACGGCGTCTGCCCAGCGCGGACAAAGTGGAGGTCCGCCTCGCGCCGGAGAAGGAGGTCAGGCCGGCGCCGCAGGAGGGCGAGCGGGTGGTCTTCCGCTCGCACTTCCTACGCGACTTCAGGCTGCCAGTGAGCGCCTTCTTCCGCTCCTGGCTGGACTACTATCAGCTCCAGCCGCACCACCTCACCCCCAACGCGGTGGTGCTGCTGTCGGCCTTCGTCACCCTGTGCGAGGGCTATCTCGGCGTCCTCCCCACCCTCGAGCTCTGGGGGGAATTCTTCCAGTCGAAGCTGGGTACGCGCAGCAAGGGCGTGCCGGCCCACACTGGCGCCTTCATCGCGTCGCGGAGATCGGGCGCCGACAACCCCTTCCCCGTCATCACGCTGATCCAATCGGTGAAGAAGTGGCAGAAATCATACTTCTACGTGCGGAACATCGCTCCCCGGGGCGACTACATCAACCTGCCGGCTTACGTAGCCGGCCCACCGGCGGGGAGGCTGCCCCAGTGGTCCTTCCGGGCGGTGACGCTATCGCAGGGAGGGAACGCCGCCATCGCCCGCCTGCGGGTGATGGTCCAGTCGGAGGGCCTGACGGGGCCCGACCTTCTGGCCGCGTTCGTCACACGCCGGGTCCTCCCGCTCCAGAGCCGGCCTCATCTGATCTGTCAGATGAGCGGCCAGCTCGATCCGAGCCGGATGTGCACCAAGGAGATGCCGCAGGCCGACGCGGCCGACATGGTGAACTACCTCACCAACTGCTAGCTTCCCGATGACTGGCAATTCGGCAAGGAGCCATATAGCCGCGCCAATCCTCCGCCTATGGTACGCTCCCCTTCTCTTTTTCTCTCTTTCTCTCTCAGCTTTGTCGCCGAGTTCCTCTGGGCCGACTCTAACTCAGTCGGCTCGCTTTTTGACAGAATCCTCTGCTTCGGCCGGCCGGCGGAGCGGACGTGGAGCGCCGCTTCGTCCCCGACCGGACCGAGCACGACCAGGAGGACCCCGATCTGGGGGCGGTCCATATGGAGGAAGCCGCCGAGCCAGCTGGTGGCCAAGCCGGCGGCGAAGCAGGCGGCGCCGGGTTCTCCGTGACCTTCGACGATTGGCCGGACGAGGACGAAGCCGAAGTCGTCCCGCCCCGCCAGCCAGCCTCCGGACGCGGCGCGGGCTCCTCCGGCGCGCAGCCTGCTCGGGGTAGAGGCCAGAAACGTCGCGCCACCCAGGGCATGTTCGGTAGCCGGACGAAGAAAGCGAGGGGTGGGGCGGCAGCCACCAGGCGGGAAGAAGCGGCTGCGAAGGCGGCTCGCTTCCGCAGAGTGGTGAAGCAGCCGCAGGCTGTGTTAGCGTAAGCTTTCTCTCTTTCTGTGTATTCTCCTTCTTTCTTTTCTTGGGTGGTCTTCTGAACCTTTGTCTTCTTTTCTTTGATCAGAGCTCCACTGTCACTCGAGCGGGCGGCTGCCGGCTCCGTTGTCGAGTCGCCAGGGGGCTCTGGGAGCACCACCCGCCGCGTAGATCCCCGCGCCGCCCTCCTGGAGGCGACGGAAAGGAACGCGCGGGAGGTGCGGGAGGAGCAGGAAGCGCGGGAGGCGGAGGCACGGAAGGCAGCCACCGCCCAGGCAGCTCGGGACGAGGAGGCGGCGAAGGCGCTCACCGAGGCTACAGCCAAGGCCCAGGCAGAGGCCGAGGCCGAAGCGGCGGCAGGGGAGGCCTTGATGGTCACCCCCCTGCGCGCCATGGCGCCCGGGGACGCGGATCCCTCGCCAGGGGGAGCCAGCGGTTCCCAGCCGGGTCTGGGCGGGAACGGCGACGACGTCATCTTCGTGAGTGAGGCGCCGGGGCCGACTCCTCCGATTAGGGCGGCCCAAGGCGGTCAGACCGAGCCTGCGCTCGCACGGTCGGCGGAAGGCGAGCCGGCCGCGGGAGCTGAGGTGGCAGTCTGGGTTCCGCCAAGCCGGCGCGCAGGGAA
Source organism: Triticum aestivum (assembly GCF_018294505.1). Taxonomy (NCBI): domain Eukaryota; kingdom Viridiplantae; phylum Streptophyta; class Magnoliopsida; order Poales; family Poaceae; genus Triticum; species Triticum aestivum. The sequence continues at coordinate 279,363,552 of NC_057799.1, read as the reverse complement.
GGCCGCGTCGGAGCCGCATAAGGCGGCGTCGGAGCCACGGCCGGCCGTGGGCTCCAGCTCGTCGGCCCGAGACGCGGAGGCGGCCAGCGCTACCTCCGGGTGGATGCCAGGCGGAGGGACAGCCGTGGTGAACATCGCTGCACAAGACGTCCGGACCCGGCTCCAGAACCAAGCCGCGACGCTGAGGCAGTTCACCGACGAATTCCTCGCCACGCGGGCAGCCATCCGGGTTCGTATTCTCATCTTCTTCTTGATTTCTCTCGTGGGGGCGCGTCAGCGCACCCACTGGGTGTAGTCCCCGAGATTCGGGCCGACTGCTGAGCAGTCGGCTCGGATCTTCCTTGATGATTTCTCATCGTTGCTTTCATTCTCACGTCGATCTTCTGTCCATCTTGCAGGACTATCACAACCTCCGAGCGGCCGCCTTCAACTCCCAGGCTCGGGAGCTGACGCAGAAGACCGCCGATCTCACTGAAAGCCGAGGTATGTGACTTGATCTCTATCTCATGTGGGGGCGCGTCAGCGCACCCACTGGGTGTAGTCCCCGAGATTCGGGCCGACTGCTGAGCAGTCGGCTCGGATCTTCCTTGCTGATTTCTCATTGTTCTTCTTGTTCTTCTATCTCTGCAGCGGCCAACGCCAGTCTGAGGGCACAGCTGGGGGAGTCCCAGACTGCTCTTCGTGCCAGGGACGCGGAGCTCGCCGCCTTGGTGCAGGAGTGCGACCGCCTGGTCAAGAAGCTGGCCGACCAGGAGGAAGGCCACAAGGCTGCGCTGAAGGCTGCGCTGAAGGCTGCGCAGGATCGCGAAGCCACCCTCCAGGCCGAGTTCGAGACGGAGGCGGACGGCTGGGCAGAGGCCAGGCAGACTCTGGTCTCCGGCTATGGCCAGATTGAGGATCTGGTTGACGGTAAGTCGTCTGCCCCTTCATCCTCTCTTGCCATCTGCTACTTCGACTTGTTTTTCTGATTTGGGGTTCTTCTTTTCTTTTCTTCTTCGCGCAGAGTACTTCCCTGGCTACTCAACTGCTGCCAACCAGGCCATCGAAGCTCGTCGCCAGGCGAAGAGGCAAGCCGGCTTCGAGATCTCGCCGACCGCCGACCGCTCGCTGGAGGAGCAGCTCCTGGCGATCCAGGCTCGTATCCAGCCGGCTCACAGGCTGCTCCGCCGGCTTCAGCGTGCCGGGTCGCAGGTCTTGGCCGCCCTCTAGCCCGGCCAAGTGATCCCGCGCACTCCTAGTCGGACCGCCGATTGGCTGGAGGTGGCCGTCGGGCGCTTCGAGGCTTGGAAGGCGTCAGCGGCCCGCTCCGGCGCCGGGCGGGCGCTGGAGTTCGTCAAGGCCTGGTATCCCGGCCTGAACTTGGACCAGCTGGCGACCTGGCGGCAGCAAGCCGATACGGAGCTCGAGCCGGCGCGGCCGGCCATCATTCGGCGAGCTTCGGCGATTGCCGACTACACCGACACCAACGTCTTCGCCCCCGAGGTGGACGACAATGGAGTCGCCCAGCCGGAAGATTGGTTCGGGCTGGACCCGGCGTACGGCGAGGACTCGGCGGAGGAGATCGACTCCAGCGACGAGGGCGAAGAGGAGGAGGAGGAGGGTGAAGACGTCGAGCCGGCTGGTGGAGCAGCCGGCCAGCCTGACCGCGCCTCCAGCACTACGCTGCGTGCGAGTGCGTCTCCTGTTGCGGGAGGCGCTCAAGCCGGGACTAGCTAGGCGGCCACTCCTTCAGCCGGCGAGCTGCCTTCACCGACCAACTCGGCCTTCGCGCCTTTGTCTTCTTTCTTTTGTTTCCTGTCTTGTTACTTTTGAACAATGTTTTTGGTTAAGTCTGCGCAGTTCCACCCACTGGGTGTATTGAAACTCAAGTCTGTTGCCGCCTATCGGGGGCTTTTATGTATATAAGTTATGCAATCGGTCTTTCCTTGTACTTTCGCTTTTTGTCCTTCTGCTTTTTTCCTTTGCCACCCTCCCTTGGTTGCCGCCTCCCTAGTCAAACAGTTGCTCTGCAATCTGTAGCCGGGGAGTGCCCGGACTTAAGCTAAGTTTTTAGGAAGCCGGCCAGCCGGCTGCTGTGACAGCCGGCAGGCATATATGGAGGCCGTCTTTTTGCTATATAGGTTAGTTCTTCCTTAGCCGTTTTCATGTGGGCGTCCTTTCTGTCTTCTCTCTTGCTAGTCGGACAGTTAGTTCTTTGAGCTGCGACTTTCAACAAGAGAGTACTGGGGAGCCGGCGCACTACTTTGCTGACTTCGGTAAGAACTTATAATATAGCTTAAGGCGGCCAGTCCCCGGGCCGACTAGTCGGACCCGGTGCCGGACAAGAATTCAAAATGTAATAAGACATTCATGGATATGACACTCGTCATCCATAGATAAATAAAAGGCAGTCCCCGAGTACTGTTCGGGGGGCCTGTTGGTTTGTAACTTAATACAAAAGGGGTAGCGTGATACATACTGCTTTTCAGCTGTAAAATCGTCTTAGGAGGTTTGCGTTCCATGGTCGCTCCGACTCCTTGCCGGAGTCGTCTCTCTTGCGTGCTCTTGGCTTTTGCGCGTCGATCAAGTAGTAGGAGTCGTTGCCGAGTGCCTTGCTGACGACGAAGGGGCCTTCCCAAGGGGCCGAGAGCTTGTGCTGGCCGGCTGTTCGCTGGATCAGCCGGAGCACAAGGTCGCCCTCTTGGAAGGATCTTGGCTTGACCTTGCGGTTGTAGTAGCGGCGCAGGCCTTGCTGGTAGATGGCGGACCGGCTGAGGGCTAACAGCCGGCCTTCTTCCAGTAGGTCGACGCCGTCTTCTCTTGCTTCTTTGGCTTCCTCCTCCGTGTACATGGTGATCCGAGGCGAGTCGAACTCGATGTCTGTTGGGATGACAGCCTCGGCACCGTACACGAGGAAGAATGGAGTGAAGCCGGTTGACTTGTTGGGTGTAGTGCGCAGACTCCAGAGGACAGCCGGCAGCTCTTCGAGCCAGCAGCTGGCCGATCGCTCTAGTGGTACAACCAGTCGGGGTTTGATGCCGGAGAGGATAAGTCCATTTGCTCGCTCGACCTGGCCATTTGACTGCGGGTGGGCAATGGACGCTAAGTCCAGTCGGATGCCCTGTGTCGCGCAGAAACGTGCCAGTGCGCCTTTGGCGAAGTTCGTGCCGTTGTCGGTGATGATGCTGTGCGGCACGCCGTACCGAGTAGTGATGTCGGTGATGAATGTCACAGCAGTCGGCCCGTTCAGGTTCTTAATCGGCTTTGCTTCGATCCACTTTGTGAACTTGTCCACAGCAACGAGTAGATGTGTCAAGCCACCGCGGGCCGTCTTGAAAGGGCCCACCATGTCCAGTCCCCAGACGGCGAAAGGCCAGGTGAGGGGAATGGTCTTGAGGGCAAAAGCCGGCAGGTGTTGTTTGGAACTGAAGACTTGACATCCTCTGCAGGTCTTGACTATTTCTTTAGCATCCTCCAAGGCAGTCGGCCAGAAGAACCCATGGCGGAAAGCCTTGGCCACGAGGGATCTTGAGGCGGCGTGATGGCCGCATTCGCCTTGGTGGATGTCTTTGAGGATTGCCACTCCTTTTTCTGGCTCGACGCAACGCTGGAAGACTCCAGTGACGCTGCGCTTCACAAGCTCCCTGTTGATTATTGTGTATGCTGCGGCTCGTCGTTGCACTAGTCTTGCTGCGATCTCATCAGTCGGCAGCTCTCTGCTGACTAGGAACTTGAGGATGGGCTGGGCCCATGAGGGAGCTGTGACTTCTTCTGCTGTTATCGTGGCCACCATGACTCGGGTGGGTGGCTTGGGTGTTGTATTGGAGTCGACCACTGCTTCTTGTGTCATTGCAGTCCCCGGGCCGACTGCTGCAGTCCCCGAGCAGGGTTCTGAAGTCCCTGGGCCGGGTTCGACTACGTCAGTCCCCGGGGCAGTCGTCGACGTCCCCGTGCCGCCTGCAGGATTTCTTGAGCTGGATCCGGCTGTTTCTGGCGCAGGCGGTACGAAGATGGAGTCCGACTCTGGAGACGCCTTGATGGACGGCTTGAGGAGGCGTTGGAGGGAGACGCCAGTCGGTATGGCTTGTCGGGTGGAGCCGATCCATGCTAGGGCATCTGCTTGGTCGTTGTCGGCCCTTGGCACGTGAAGGAACTCGCACCCTTTGAAGTATCCGCTCATCTGCTGGACGAGGAAGCGGTAGCTTGCCATGTTCGCGTCCTTGGCGTCCCAATCACCAGATGATTGCTGGACCACTAAGTCGGAGTCACCGTAGCATAGGATCCGGCGTATGCCGAGCTCTTTGGCTAGCCGGAGCCCATGTACGAGCGCCTCGTACTCGGCCACGTTGTTGGAGGCGGCGAAGTGGATCTGCAGCGTGTACTTGAGCTTGTCGCCTTTGGGAGAGGTGAGGACGATGCCGGCTCCCAAGCCGGTGCGCATCTTGGACCCGTCAAAGTGCATCCGCCAATGGGTAGAGTCGGGAGCCGGCGGTAAGTACTGGGTCTCGGCCCAGTCGACGAGGAAGTCGGCCAATGCTTGCGACTTGATGGCGGTGCGGGGTTGATAGAAAATCGTGTAAGGCGCCAAGGCAATGGCCCATTTGGCCACCCGGCCGGATGCATCCCGGCTGCCTATGATCTCGGCGAGCGGGGCAGTGCACACGACCGTGATGGGGTGCTCTTGGAAGTAGGGCTTCAATTTCTTGGCAGCGAAGTACACCCCATAGCACATCTTCTGGTAGTGCGGGTAGTTTTGCTTTGAGCTGGATAGTACTTCGCTGAGATAGTAGACCGGCCTCTGGACCAGCTGGGCTCGGCCTTCCTCCGGGCGCTGGACCACAACAACAGTGCTGACAACTCGGCTTGTCGCGGCGATGTAGAGGAGCATGGGCTCCTTCTCAGTCGGCGCGGCCAGGACAGGCGGAGTGGTCAACATTTTCTTCAACTCATGGAAAGCTTGGTCAGCTTGATCATTCCACTCAAAGTGAGTGGACTTCTTCATGAGTCGGTACAGGGGGAGGGCCTTCTCTCCTAGTCGGCTGATAAAACGGTTCAGGGAGGCTAAGCAGCCAGTGAAATTCTGCACATCTCGCAGCTTGGTGGGTATCTCCATCCTCTTGATGGCCTTGATCTTGACAGGGTTGCACTCAATGCCGCGTTCGGAGACCAGGAAGCCTAGCAGCTGGCCGGCTGGTACTCCGAACACGCACTTCTCGGGGTTGAGCTTGATCTGGAATCGGCGCAAGTTGGCGAATGTTTCCTTCAGGTCTTCCAGCAAGGTACCGCGCTTCTCTGTCTTCACCACAATGTCGTCTACGTAGACGTGGGCATTTCTGCCGAGTTGTTTCAAGAGACATTTCTGCATGCAACGCTGAAAAGTGGCACCGGCGTTTCTCAAGCCGAATGTCATTGTCAGGTAGCAGAAAGCTCCAAAGGGTGTGATGAAGGCAGTCTTCAGGCGGTCAGCTGGGTCCAACTTGATCTGATGATACCCTGAGTATGCATCCAAAAAACACAATAGCTCGCATCCGGCTGTGGAGTCTATCACTTGGTCAATCCGTGGCAAAGCAAACGGATCCTTTGGGCAGGCCTTGTTCAGACTTGTGTAGTCTATACACATGCGCCACTTGTTATTCTTCTTCAAAACCAGAACTGGATTGGCAAGCCAATCTGGAAAGAACACTTCCATGATGAAGCCGGCTGCAAGGAGCCGGGCTATCTCTTCTCCCACGATTCTTCGCTTCTCTTCTGATAGTCGGCGGAGGGGTTGCTTGACCGGCTTCGCATCAGCTCGGACATGTAATTTGTGCTCGGCGAAATCCTTCGGGACACCCGACATGTCCTTTGGGGACCATGCAAAGATGTCTCGATTCTCACGGAGGAAGTCGGCGAGCTCGCCTTCCTATTTACTGTCCAAGTTCGCCCCAATCACGGCGAACCTCTCCGGGTGCTCCGGGTCTAGAGGTATCTTCTTCGTCTCTTTGGCAGGCTGGAAGGAGCCCTGCGCATCACAGTCCTTGGGGTTGGGGGACAAGGTCGGCTGCTTGCCGGCCATGGCCACAACCCGTTCCAGCATCTTCTTCTCTTCCGCCACCACGAGGGACTTGGCCAGCCGGCTGCTGGCCATAGCACACTCGATGGACTTCTTGTAGTCGCCGGCTACCGTGATGATCCCCTTCGAGCTCGGCATCTTCATCTTCAGATAGGCATAATGGGGCACAGCCATGAACTTGGCCAAAGCAGGTCGGCAAAGTAGCGCATGATAGGGGCTCTCCAGGTCCACCACCTCGAACCATATTGCTTCCCGGCGGAAGTGATCTTTGTCTCCGAAGAGAACATCCATTTTGATCTTGCCGATTGGAGAGCAAGATAGGCCGGGTACGATACCATGGAAGATAGTGCGGCTCGGCATGAGCTGCTTTGCTTTGATGTTCAGCTTGTCCATGGTGTCGCGGTACAGTATGTTGATACTGCTTCCGCCGTCTATCAGGACGCAGGAAAATCTGGCAGCTCGCCTCTCCGTCGCAAGGGTGACGTCCAAGACCATAGCATAGGAGCCAGGCGAAGGCATCACCTCTGGGTGGTCGGCCTGGCTCCAGCTGATGGGCTTTTCCGACCAATGCATGAACTCGGCGGTGCTAGAGGCGACTGCGTTTACTTCTTGGTGTTGCCGGCGTCGGCTGCGCTTGTCGTCGACTTGACTCGTGAAGACGACGTAGGCGTCGTGCGCTTCGGGGAACTCGTCTTGGATGGCGCCGACTGCCGGCCGGGCCGCCGGCTGCTGGGGAGCTGGAGGCGGCGGGCCGGGAGGCGGAGGCGGCACTATCCCTTCGCCCTTGGTGATGCGGGTGAGCCAGTGGCATTTCCGTGTTGTATGGTTGGACGGCTTCGCGCCGCTGTGGAACTTGCAGGGAGCATCGAGTGCTTGTTCGTAGGAGAAGGACGGCCGCCAGGGCGGCCGGCCTCCCTTCTTCTTGGGAGCAGGCCGCTCCTCGGGCTGCTCGTCTTCAATGGTGGCCACCTGCCGACTGGAGGAAGCCGGCATGGGGCCCTTGCGCTTGTGGTCGTTCTGGTAGGGGCGCCGGTTTGGGTAGCCAGCCGGCGTCTTGGGAGCCGGAGCGACTACCTTCCCCGAGGCGTCCACTCGGAGCTCGGCCTTCATGGAGGAGTCGGCAGTAGCGTATTTGTCGGCGTTGATCAACAACTCATCGAGGGTAGCCGGCTCGTCGCAGAGGAGTCGGTGCTTGAGGAGGGTGCCCTCTCGGCACCCGGCAGTGAAGTACTCGATGGCCTGGACCTCATGCACTCCCTCGCAGGAGTTGCGGAGCTCGGCCCATCATGTGAGGTAGTCGCGGGTCGACTCGTTGGGACCCTGGACGCAGAGGGAGAGCTGGCGAGGCTTGGGAGGCCGCTTGTAGGTGCTGGTGAAGTTGCGGACGAAAGCTTCGGTGAAGTCCAGCCAACTGTTGATGCTGTATGGCTTGAGGCTGTTGAGCCACGTGCGCGCCGTCCCTTGCAGCATCAAGGGGACGTACTTCACGGCGACGCGCCGATTGCCGTTGGCGATGCTGACGGCCGTGGAGTAGTCGATGAGCCAATCTTCCGGCTTCACCGAGCCGTTGTACTTGGGCGTGTCTCTGGGGAGCGAGAACCCTTTGGGGAAGGGCTCGTCGCGGATGCGGGGGCCAAAGCATGGCGGGCCGACATCGTCTTCTTCTTCTAACGCCAAGGATCGGGCCAGGCGGTCGATCCTGTGGCGGGCGTCACTCTCGCCGACTCCTTCTCGGCGGCCGAGTCGGTCGCCAAGAGTCGGATGGGTGACAGGCGGTGGAGTGAGGCGTCTTTCTCTTCGAGGCGGGGGAGGAGGCAGGTTTCCTTGGTGTTCGACCGCCCGAGGGCGGCCATCCGCGCCGCGCTCGATAGTGATGCGAGTCCGGCTGCGGCTGGCAGCCGGCTCCTTGTCTTTCTTCTGGCGCGTGCCGCTCGCAGTCGGCGAGCGGGACGTCGCGGCGTGCTCCCGGCGCGGGGGATGGCTATCAGCTCGGGCGCCGGCTTCGTGCCGTTCTGCAGCCGTGTCGATCAGCTGCTGGATCCGTCTTGTCATGTAGGGGAGCTCATCGGCTCCCAGCCCATTGAGCTCCTCTGCTGCCGCCTGAGCGGCTCGCAGATTCTCGAGCGGGGTGGCGTAGACGGGGCGATCTGCGCCCAGCATGCTGGCAACGGCTGCGCCGCGCTTCTGGACAAAGCCGGCTCGGCTCGGGCCGCTCGGCGGCGGCGTCCCGAAGGCGGCGCGGTCGACTTCGCGCTAGTGGGCCTCGGTGAGGCGTCTCATCGAGGCTATCTTCTTGCTCTCCGTGATGAGGGCAAGATGGCGTGCCTCCAGGGTCTCGGCGTCGGCGTCGGCCGGGAGGGGGATGGAGAGGTCGTGCATCGCTGCTTGCTGAGCGTCGCGGGCGCTCCCGCCCGAGTTGGAGACATGGCTGATGACCAGCACTTCGGTGACAGCGCTGCTGCCGCTGTCAGCTCGAGGGAGTGGGTCGTCGAAGACCACCACGTCGGAGGGGTAGGCATCGAGCGACGCGGTGTCGGAGTCGATGAGCATCGGGTCGGTGGAGCCGACAGACTCCATGTCCGCAGCAGGCTCGCTGGAGACGTGAAGTTGGTCGAGGAGGCTGACGAGGTGGCTCTCGGGGTAGTCGGTGCCTGCGTCGGACGCAGGCTCGTCGGAGATGCGAGTCTCACCGAGCAGATCGGCGAGGCGGCTCGCTGCGCAGGCGTCGTCGACGCCTTGCAGCGCGTCGGGGCAAGCGCCATCGGGCGCGGCAGGCTGGCTGCGCTCGCCGGGAAGGAAGAAGGTTCCCGTCCAGAACAGGTCTCCGGACGACGGTGCACCTGGCCCCACGGTGGGCGCCAAATGTCGGGTGGTTGGTGCGACATATGCCAAAGGATGGCTTATCATTGTGGGAGCCAATAAAACGTCGCCGGTGCCTAGAAACGGGATGAGGCGAAGACATGCACGCCGGCGAATCTTACCCAGGTTCGGGGCTCTCCGAGGAGATAACACCCCTAGTCCTGCTCTGCGGGGTCTCCGCATGATCACTAGCTCGATAAAGAGTAGCTACAATCGCTCCTAGAGCTTTTGGGATCAAGGGAGAAGAAGAACAAGGCTAGCTCTTGCTTCTCTCTATCTATGGTGTGTGTGCGTGTGCTATGCTTGGAAGCCAAACATGCAGAGGTGCCAACCCTTTGCATGGGTGCTCCGGGGGGTTTATATAGGCCTACCCCCCGGGGGTACAATGGTAATCCGACTGGGAACTGGCCCCAGCCGTCAGTGTCTACGCCTGCCGGCTCCTTCGCCGGCTGGTGGGTCCCGCCGGCTGGTGGGTCCCGCCGGCTGCCGGCTACTCGGTCGACAGGCCGGCCCCACCGCCTAGGGTCTTGTCGGCGGCTTCTTACTGTAGCCGCGCCTCTGATGATGAGGGCTTTGTCGAGGTAAGCGTGGCTACAGTGATCCGCGTCGGGGGCTATCACTGTAGCCTCACCTCGTCTTGTCTCCTTAAATGGGCTCCTGCTCCGAGGAAGAGAGTCGCCGGCTTCTGGAGGCCGGCTATGCTCCTGGCCGACTAGGAAAGGCCGGGCCGCCTTCACGCCTCCCTCTGGCTGAAGGGGCCCGCAGTCCTTGGCCCGTGCAGGAGTGGGTTGTGGATGACGTCGTAGCTGGCGTGGCTACAGTGCCCGGCCGCACGGGAGACATCCCTCCCGTACGGCCTCCTGTAACCATGCTTGCCTCGGGCTTCGGGGGTCGTGGGCCGCACTGTGGCCATGCCCCGTCAGGTCGTCATTATGTAGGGGCGGTTGTGGTCTCGGCCGGCTTCTAGGAGTCGGCGTTCTTCTTGGCCGGCTTCTTGGAGTCGGTGAGGCTGGGTCGCCTTCCGGGAGTCGGCTTTAGTGGTAGCCGGCCGGGGAAGGCGGCCCAAATGCTTGGAGTGCTTGAAGGCCCAAAGGCCTGATAAATTTTCTGAAGAACCAGGGGTAGTCGGTTAGGCTACCCGTGGTCGTTTACCCCGACACATCCAGAACGCCTGGAACATCCAGCACCTCCGGAAGTTCTACCCATGAAGCAAGGCCCAAAGGCCTGATAAATTTTCTGAAGAACCAGGGGTAGTCGGTTAGGCTACCCGTGGTCGTTTACCCCGACACATCCAGAACGCCTGGAACATCCAGCACCTCCGGAAGTTCTACCCATGAAGCAAGGCCCAGAGCCTGTGAGGCAAGGCCCAGAGCCTGTGAAGAAAGGCCCAGAGCCTATAAAGAAGGCCCGGTGCCTGTGAAGAATCGCCGCCCGTGACACTCTCATGTAATAATGAGTGGGGCTGTACACGCCCCGGAGTCTTAGGAGCACCGGCCTCAGGCCCTGGGGCTCCCGCCCACGCCTAGTGGCAGCACTTAGCTCCGCGCTGGTGAGAAGACTTGAAGTCTAGACTAGGTGCCGAACGCGGCTTTTCATTTGCTTTCCGTGGTTGGCTCGCTTTTTCTTAAATCGAAATTCACCTTTGGTGTTCCTTGCTAATTCGGTTCCCTCGCCTCTTACTGCATTTTCTGGCTCTGGTTCGTTCATGTTCTTTCTCTCGCATACCTCGCGAGGGGGCTAGGTAGGTGCCCTCGCGAGAATTTCTCTCCTCTCTGCCTTCTCGCGAGCCACCCTCATGCGAACCCAAAAGCTGGCGCACCCCTCCTAGTCCGTGCCCCACAGGTACCGCGATGCAAAGCGTCAGGTCAAGGCATGGGTGAACGGCGAATCTCTTAGCGCACCTCCTAACGAATTTTCGCAATTCCTGAGCAAGCAGGTCAAGATGGGCATGAGGAAATAATCGCCTCGCAAGGAGGAGGGCGCCCCGAACGCACCAGGTTAAGTTATCTTTGCGCAAAATGGCCACACAACACTGAAACAACAAGCGTAGCATAATGGTTGATAGGTTATGGTTCGATACATGCCCCTCTGGGCCCATGCCGGTTTCATTTCGATGCAGGAAGGGAAAGGGAAACATAACAAAAGCGATGCTCGCCCCTGCAGCAGCCGACGGGGGCAGGGTCACGGAGACGTCTCGGGTCTAGTCGGACCCCGCTTCACGCTTCAACGATGCACGGCGACGAGACGACCCGATACCACCTTCAAGGCGGGCGCGACGGCGTGGCGGCTGATCAAGGCCGCCGCTGCTGGAACTGTCGCCAAGGGAGGAGTCACCATAGCCACACGAGGTGCGGTCGGCGGGTTCTTCCTCCTCCTCGTCCCAACCATCGCCAAGGCCGAGCACCTCCTCGCCGTCGTTCACCTCGGGGCAGCATCTGGCGCAATGACCGTCTTCCCCGAACACCCTCACGAAGAGGGTCGCGTCGCCATCGAACTTGAAGTGTAGGGTGCACCGCCTGCCCAGGCCGCGCGTGCGGGCAAACGTCTGCCAACCGCGGGCCAGAGCTATGTTGCCCGCGACGGAGACCTCAACCGCGACCCAAGAAGCCCGGCTGCAGCAACCGTCCGCCTGCAACCAAAGCCCGCCGGGGCCGGAGGCCGGCAGCTCGTCAGCGAAGAAGCGAGGGAGCCGGAGCCAGTTGCCGGCTGGATTCTCCGACCAGACAACAAACTCCGGCAACACCTCTGACGCATGGAACCGTGGGCGGGGAGGTCGCGCAACCATGGCGCGCCTCCTTTCGTCGACAGGACTGCCGCGACCGGAGCGACTCCTACCGCGCATCGCGCCGCCGCCCCAGGAGTTGGGGCCCACGGCGGGGGTCCCGGCATGCTTGCAGGGACGGCCACGTCCTCGCTGAGCCGGGCCCCTCCCAAGGGGCCTTGTCCTTCTCCGCAGCAAAGAACCTCTTCGACGATGCCATTGTCACTAGCAGTGGAGCGAGGAGGAAGAAGCAAGCAAGCAATGAAGAGATGGGCGACGGGGGCTCCGCCCCCATCCCCATTTATAGCAGAAGAAGGCCAACCGGCGCCTCCCACGATCGCAGGTAATGATGGTTTTCCTTGCATGTCGCAGGGACTTGTCAAGTCGTGCAGTTGCCAAGGCAGCATGGGGAAGCGGAGACGCCCACGTCCAATCAACCGCCACGCGTCAACCGAGGCCGCAGGCTTTTGGGGCCCGCGGCGCTCCGTACTTGACCCTTGGCTTTGCCGCGAAGCCAAGCCCGAGCGCACCTTGGGCCCGGAGGCTACTGTCGGCGTTCTGGGAACGGGGGTCCCCAGACTTGCCTGCCTGCGGCCCACGGCGTGGCTAAGTCAGCGGGCCGTCCGGCCCATCTTCATCAACAAGGCATCCAAGACCCTCGCGAGGGGCCAAGCCTCGCGAGGCGGGCGACGCAAGACCTCCCCAGGAGTGGCCTAGCCAGGCAGGCTCGCGAGGAGCGGAGATATCGAGGCAGAGCAAACCTCACGAGGCTCTCATGATGTGAGCCATGACGATTGGCACCAGGCGGGCGCCAGCGCGCGCAGCGTCCTTGTTTCCTCTTTGGTGCTAAGGAGGCAAGCACAGGCGAAGAGTACCGAGGCATCAGGCAAAGGTTGCCATATCAGTGCAACAAGACCAAGACCAGAAGGACGGCAGGACGGAGGTCATCGTGGAGCCCAAGACGGCGTCACGAGCAGAGCCTTTTGCAGGCGAAGACCACTTTTGTCAGGATAGCTTGTACTAGTTGTCCCCCTTTAAATTTGCCCGCCGTTGTTGGATCCCTTCCCGCTCAATATTTGGAGAGAGGACCAGGGCCTATATAAGTAGAACTAGCCACCACAGTAGAGGTATCGAATCCTCACCCACACAAGTTCGACAAGCACAAGAACGCCTCAACCCCAGGAGGTTGTTCTTCCCTTTGTACTGTTCATCATCAGCCCAAGAGGCAATCCACCACACACACTGGAGTAGGGTATTACACCACAACGGTGGCCCGAACCAGTATAAATCTCGTGTCTTTCTGTGTTGCGGGTTCGTTGAGTTCGACCGCAAGATCTTAGCGAGCTAGGGCGTGGATCGGTAGGAGGGAAAGACTTCGCACGCACCCCAGTGTTTGAACCTTAAGGGTTTGCCGGAACCCCACATCCGACAGCCCTCTCCTGCCACGTGCCTGTGCACTGTTTGGGGCCTAACCCAATGTGCCACACGACACGTATGGCTCAGGCCCGGGGGCTTATGTCGCGGAAAATATACAGGGGTATGCATTTTCCCCTGACTCGAGCACGGACAAGCCAAGACCAGGCCATAGTTCAAAGAACCAAGAGGTTCGAAGAACCAGCATGCAGCTCAAAGAGACTAAGGCCAAGCCAGAGGAGCAAGACATCGCCAAGAGAAGGACCTCCCTTGCCGGGCAGGCGAGCCCGGCAAGGGGCGAGGCCACCCCCAGGAGCAGGCACCCGAGGCGCCCCGGCAGGGCCTGCCGAGGCTCGCGAAGGCAAAACCACCTCACCAACCACTCCAACATGACCCATGTTGTCGATCAATGCGGTGTCAAGCCGCAAGATGATTAAGTGGCAGCGATTCGCCACATGGCGGCCATTTCCTACAAAAGAAACCCACAGATGACACCCGTCCTACGACATGTCAAGAGAACAGGCGCGTAGCTGGCAAGATAGCCCGGCAAGCCTTGCCGGGCAACCAGTGGCGTGACACTAAGTGGTGCATTTAATGCGCCTTGTTAGCTCGCAGAGTTAGGTATGATAGCATTGTTTGCTATCATATCAGTGCATAATGACTACTTTGCCATTGTGGTGACCCCTTGATCTATAAAAGGAGGCCCATGGCACCCGTAGGAGGGGTGGGAAAGTGGATGAACCCACACCCCCATACGCGCGTAGTCACTACTGCCCTAAGGCAACCCCTGCCGGGCAAGTGTACTATGCTTCGGCACCTCCATTCCACCATCAATCAACCAAAGTAGGAGTAGGGTTTTACGCCTTACGGCGGCCCGAATCTGGGTAAATTGCTTGTGTGCTCTCTGCCGTGCTACTGTATGTTGGTTTGCTCTTTGTGCAACGCGTTGTCCCCCTGCCGAACCAGCAAGGGGCCTCACGGTCCCATAGGTGGCCGCGGATATCCTGCAACAAGGAGTCTTCACATAGTTACATAATTATTCAACTACTCATTGTGCTTCGCTTATATCTTTTGGGGTAGTTTTTATTTTTGCTCTAGTGCTTCACTTATATATTTTTAGAGCACGACGGTGGTTTTATTTTGAAGAAATTGATGAACTCTCATGCTTCACTTATATTATTTTGAGAGTCTTTAAACAACATGGTAATTTGCTTTGGTTATGAATTTAGTCCTAATATGATAGGCATCCAAGAGGGATATAATAAAAACTTTCATATAAAGTGCATTGAATACTATGAGAAGTTTGATTCCTTATGATTGTTTTGAGATATAAAGATGGTGATATTAGAGTTATGCTAGTGAGTAATTGTGGATTGAGAGATACTTGTGTTAGAGTTTGTGATTCCCGTAGCATGCACGTATGGTGAACCGTTATGTAACGAAGTTGGAGCATGATTTATTTATTGATTGTCTTCCTTACGAGTGGCAGTCGGGGATGAGCGATGGTCTTTTCCTACCAATCTATCCCCCTAGGAGCATGCGCATAGTACTTTGTTTCGATGACTAATAGATTTTTGCAATAAGTATGTGAGTTCTTTATGACTAATGTTGAGTCCATGGATTATACGCACTCTCACCCTTCCACCATTGCTAGCCTCTCTAGTACCGCACAACTTTCGCCGATGCCATACACCCACCTATTACCTTCCTCAAAACAGCCACCATACCTACCTATTATGGCATTTCCATAACCATTCCGAGATATATTGCCATGCAACTACCATCGTTCTGTTTACTATGACACGTTCCATCATTGTCATATTGCTTTGCATGATCATGTAGTTGACATAGTATTTGTGACAAAGCCACCGTTCATAATTTTTATACATGTCACTCTTGAGTCATTGCACATCCCGGTACACCGCCGGAGGCATTCATAGAGAGTCATATTTTGTTCTAAGTATCGAGTTGTAATTCTTGAGTTGTAAGTAAATAGAAGTGTGATGATCATCATTATTAGAACATTGTCCCATGTGAGGAAGTAAAAAAAATAGGGCAAAGAAGCCAACAAAAAAAGGGAGGCCAAAGAAGGAAAAAAATGAGAGAAAAGAGAGAAGGGGCAATGTTACTCTCCTTTTTCCACACTTGTGCTGCAAAGTAGCACCATGATCTTCATGATCGAGAATCTCCTATGTTGTCACTTTCATATACTAGTGGGAATTTTTCATTATAGAAATTGGCTTATGTCGGGGAAAATAGACAGGGGCATACGTTTTCCCCTGACTCGTGCATAGACAAGCCAAGATTGAACCAAGATGTGCAAGGGATCAAGGGATTCGAAGGACCAACATGCAGATCAGAGAGACCAAGATCGAACCAGAGAAGCAGATTATCGCCAAGAGAAAGGCCTTCCTTGCGGGGCAGGCGAGCCCGGCAAGGGGCAAGGCCACCCCCAGAAGCAGACAACCGAAGCACCCCGGCAGGGCCTGCCGGGGCTCACGGAAGCGAAACCACCTCACCAACCACTCCATCACGACCCACATCATCGATTAGTGCGGTGTCAAGACGCAAAATTACAGAGTGGCAGTCATTCGCCACATGGCTGCCTCTCCTTACAGGAAAAACCCACAGATGACACCCGTCCTGCAACGTGTCAAACAAGCAGGCGCGGAGCTGGCAAGATAGCTCGGCAGGCCTTGCCGGGCAACCAGTGATGTGACACGAAGCGGTTTAATTTATGCGCCCTGTCAGCCCGCAGAGTTAGGTATGATAGCACTACTTGCTATCATATCAGTGCATAATGACTACTTTGCCATTTTGGTGACCCCTTGATCTATGAAAGGAGGCCCATGGCAACTGTAGAACTGGTTAGAAGGTTGGATAACACACACCCCCATACATGCGTAGTCGCTGCTGCCTAAAGGCAACCCCTACCGGGAAAGTGTACTGCGCTCCACCACCACCTTTTCCACCACCAATCCACCAATGCAGGAGTAGGGTTTTACGCCTCACGGCGGTCCGAACCTGGGTAAATTGCTTGTGTGATCCCTGCCACACTGCCCCATGCTCGTCTGCTCTTTGTGTAACGCATCGCCCCCTGCCGAAGCAGCTAGGGGCCTCTTGGTCCCATAGGTGGTCGTGGTTTCCCGCGACATCTTTGGCACGCCGGGTAGGGGGCTCGCTTGTGCGAATCTGAAGGCATGCGCTGCGCGTCGACTTCGTCGTCATCCTCGTCTTCGGCAATGTCATCAATCATGGCGTCCACGAAGACACAGAATCAAAGCGGAGCCATCCCCGCACCGTTGTTGTTGATCTCCACACCTCGTCATAGCCATGACTATGACGAAAACCGTCGCCGATGGTGATGGATCCGTCCCAACGGCCCGTACGGCGTGCCCGCCATTCGGGAGCCATTCAGAGAAGGGGCACACGGCGTGCGGGCATGGGCTCCCTCCTTCCCGCTCCTCCCCCTCGTTAGTAGTCGACCAGCTCTAGCCTCGGCGTCATCGATGTCGCTGATTACCGCGCGATGCTCGGTCCAGTATTTCCCCCTTCTTGGGTAATCCTGAGCGGAGCGCTGGTATGAGTCTATCGATTGATGCCCCGGCAAAGCATGCTTTAGCAAGGCTGCCTGCGTTGGCACGACCCATGCAACGGCAGCCGCTGCACTGACTTGAAGGGAAGGGGGGCAAAAGGGAAAAGGACCATAGAAACCCGACACTACGCCCCAATGCCCACTAGCCACAAGAAATGCATCTCGATCCTTGCCGGGAATGAAGAAACCATCTGATTGAGTCCCACTCCTCCAAGTGCCACGGGCGCACCCGACGTGCGCGACCCGGCAGAGGAGGGAGAAGCTCCAAGAGAAAGCTAAGTTTACGTTATCACCTCTTGTTGATACACTCCAGGATTTCGCAGTCAATTATCCCTTGACTCTGGTGAACGTTCGTATCGTGAAAGCCCTCATGCGACAGAACCTTGGCTAGTTTCTTTGATTGCACCATCATCCTGTCTAGAGCCATGCTCACAGGTCGAGAGGCTGCATCGAGAGCTACCTAGGAAAAACCTGCTAAGGCGCATCCACGCCAAGATGACTGTTAAGGGCCGGACCCTTACGACAATCGAGGCAATATGATATCGCATACGGTTTTGGAAAAGAGAATGTGTGTGATTCTATGCTTATCATACACGTTCTATAATAGTGGACCATTTGTGATGGGCCGCGCATCGTAAACGTAGCACCACAGAATACCGACTGCGATGGCAATGCGAGCACAAACAAGTAGGAGTACTGTAGGGTCCCTATCCCCGACGGTTTCCGGGTCGTGTGGGAAGGACCCCCCTATCGCCGTCACTCACTAGGCGACGGTTCCAAATGCCGTCGCGGAAAGGGGTTAAAAACCGTTTGTATAGCACCGACATGTACCAGTGTTTATCCTGGATCCAACACCAATACCCTGTCCATTCATCCCACCTCTCGCGCTGGTACCCTGGGAGGTAATCCCAGATCTTCCTCGCCACGCGCATGCTACCTCTTGAGCATGCGTTGGTTTTCGCTTGAAGAGGAAAGGGTGATGCAGCAAAGTAGCGTAAGTAGTTCCCTCAGTTTTTGAGAACCAAGGTATCAATCCAGTATGAGACTACACGTAAATCGCCTAGTACCTGCACAAACAATCAAGAACCTTGCAACCAACGCGATAAAGGGGTTGTCAATCCCATCACGGCCACTTGCAAAAGTGAGATGTGATAAAGATAATAAGATAAATATTTTTGGTATTTTTGGTTGTATAGATTGGAAAATAAAGATTGCAAAGTATAGTAAACTAGAATTGTAGATTGGAAACTTATATGATGTAAAGTAGACCCGGGGGCCATAGATTTCACTAGTGGCTTCTCTCAAGATAGCATATATTACGGTGGGTGAACAAATTACTGCTGAGCAATTGATAGAAAAGCGCATAGTTATGATGATATCTAAGGCAATGATCATGAATATAGGCATCACGTCCTTGTCAAGTAGACCGAAATGATTCTGCATCTACTACTATTATTCCTCACATCGACTGCTATCCAGCATGCATCTAGAGTATTAAGTTCATAAGAACGGAGTAACGCATTAGGCAAGATGACATGACGTAGAGGGATAAACTCAAGCAATATGATATAAACCCCATCTTTTTATCCTCGATGGCAACAATACAATACGTGTCGTTTCCCTTTCTGTCACTGGGATCGAGCACCGGAAGATTGAACCCAAAGCTAAACACTTCTCCCATTGGAAGAAAGATCAATCTAGTAGGGCAAACTAAACCGATAATTCGAAGAGACTTGCAAAGATATCAAATCATGCATATAAGAATTCACAGAAGAATCAAATAATATTTATATATAATCAAGTTCATGAACCCACAATTCATCAGATCTCGGCAAACACACCACAAAAGAGTATTACATCGAATAGATCTCCAAGAACATCGAGGAGAACTTTGTATTGAGATCCAAAGAGAGAGAAGAAGCCATCTAGCTAATAACTATGGACCTGATGGTCCATGGTAAACTACTCTCACATCATTGGAGAGGCTATGGTGTTGATGTAGAAGCCCCCCGTGATCTAATCCCCCTCCGGCAGATCGTCGTAAAAGGCCCCAAGATGGGATCTCACGGGTACAGAAGGTTGCGGCGGTGGAAAAGTGGTTTCGTGGCTCCCCTGGATGTTTTCAGGGTATAAGAGTATACATAGGCGAAAGAAGTAGGTTGGTGGAGCTACGAGGGGCCCACAAGGGTGGGGAGCGCGCCTACCCCCCTGGGCGCACCCTCCTGCCTCGTGGCCGCCTCGTTGCTTCCTTGACTTCCACTCTATGTCTCCTGGATTGCGTTTGTTCCAAAAAAGATCCTCGTGAAGGTTTCGTTCCGTTTGGATTCCGTTTGATATTCCTTTTCTGTGAAACACTGAAATTGGCAAAAAAACAGCAATTTGCACTGGGCCCTCGGTTAATAGGTTAGTCCCAAAAATAATATAAAAGAGCATAATAAAGCCCATTAAACATCGAAAACAGATAATATAATAGCATGGAACAATAAAAAATTATAGATACGTTGGAGACGTATCAAGCATCCCCAAGCTTAATTCCTGCTCGTCCTCGAGTAGGTAAATGATGAAAACAGAATTTTCGATGTGGAATGCTACCGAACATAATTTCAATGTAATTCTCTTTATTGTGGCATGAATGTTTAGATCCAAAAGATTCTAGACAAAGTTGTAATATTGACATAAAAATAGTATTCAAGCATGCTAACCAAGCAATTATGTCATCAAAATAACATAGCCAAAGAAAGCTTATCCCTACAAAATCATATAGTTTAGCCATGCTTCATTTTCGTCACACAAAATGCTCCCATCATGCATAACCCCGATGATAAGCCGATCAATTGGTTCATACTTTTTAACGGGATTCAGCTTTTTCAACCCTCACGCAATACATGAGCGCAAGCCATGGATATAGCACTATAGGTGGAATAGCATATGATGATGGGGATTATGTGAGAAGACAAAAAAGGAGAAAGTCTCACATTGACGCGGCTAATCAACGGGCTATGGAGATGCCCATCAATTGATGTCAATGTGAGGAGTAGGGATTGCCATGCAACGGATGCACTAGAGCTATAAATATATGAAAGCTCATCAAAAGAAACTAAGTGGGTGTGCATCCAACTTGCTTGCTCACGAAGACCTAGGGCATTTTGAGGAAGCCCATCATTGGAATATAAGCCAAGTTCTATAATGAAAAATTCCCACTAGTATATGAAAGTGAAAAAATAAGAAACTCTCTATCATGAAGAACATGGTGCTACTTTGAAGCACAAGTGTGGAAAAGGATAGTAACATTGTCCCTTCTCTCTTTTTCTCTCATTTTTTATTTGGGCTTCTTTGGCCTCTTTTTTTGGGCTTCTTTGGCCTCTTTTATTATTATTATATTTTTTATTTTTATTTTTCGTCCGGAGTCTCATCCCGACTTGTGGGGGAATCATAGTCTCCATCATCCTTTCCTCACATGGGACAATGCTCTAATAATGAAAATCATCACACTTCTATTTACTTACAACTCAAGAATTACAACTCGATACTTAGAACAAAATATGACTCTATGTGAATGCCTCCGGCAGTGTACCGGGATATGAAATGAATCAAGAGCGACATGTATGAAAGAATATGAAGGTGGCTTTGCCACAAATACGATGTCAACTACATGATCATGCAAAGCAACATGACAATGATGGAGCGTGTCATAATAAACGAAACGGTGGAAAGTTGCATGGCAATATATCTCGGAATGGCTATGGAAATGCCATAATAGGTAGGTATGGTGGCTGTTTTGAGGAAGATATAAGGAGGCTTGTGTGTGATAGAGCGTATCGTATCAGGGGGTTTGGATGCACCAACGAAGTTTGCACCAACTCTCGAGGTGAAAAAGGGCAATGCACGGTACCGTAGAGGCTAGCAAATTGCAAAAAGGTAAGAGTGTGTATAATCCATGTACTCACATTAGTCATAAAGAACTCATATACTTATTGCAAAAGTTTATTAGCCCTTGAAGCAAAGTACTACTACGCATGCCCCTAGGGGGATAGATTGGTAGGAAAAGACCATAGCTCGTCCCCGACCGCCACTCATAAGGAAAGCAATCAAAGAACACCCCATGCTTCAAATTTGTCACACAACGTTTACCATACGTGCATGCTACGGGACTTGCAATCCTCAACACAAGTATTTCTCAATTCCACAATTGCCCAACTAGCATGACTCTAACATTACCACCTTTATATCTCAAAACAACTATCAAGTATCAAAATTTTCCTAGTATTTAATGCACTCTATATGAATGTTTTTATTATAGCCATCTTGGATGCCTATCATATTAGGACTAATTTTTTAGCAAAAGAAAATTACCATGCTGTTCTAAAGGAATCTCAAAATAATATAAGTGAAGCATGAGAGATCAATAATTTCTATAAAATAAAACCACCACCGTGCTCTAAAAAGGTATAAGTGAAGCACTAGAGCAAAATTATCTAGCTCAAAAGATATAAGTGAAGCACATAGAGTATTCTAATAAGTTCCAATTCATGTGTGTCTCTCCCAAAATGTGTGTACAGCAAGGATGATTTTGGTAAACTAAAAAGCAAAGACTCAAATCATACAAGACGCTCCAAGCAAAGCACATATCATGTGGTGAATAAAAATATAGCCTCAAGTAAAGTTACGGATAGACGAAGACGAAAGAGGGGATGCCTTCCGAGGCATTCCCAAGCTTAGGCTTTTGGTTGTCCTTGAATTATACCTTGGGGTGCCTTGGTCATTCCCAAGCTTAGGCTCTTTCCACTCCTTATTCCATAATCCATCAAATCTTTACCAAAAAACTTGAAAACTTCACAACACAAAACTCAACAGAAAATCTCACGAGCTCCGTTAGTATAAGAAAACAAATCACCACGATAAGGTACTGTAATGAAATCATTCTTTATTTATATTGGTGTTAAACCTACAGTATTCTAACTTCTCTATGGTTCATACCCCCCGATACTAGCCATAGATTCATCAAAAAAAAGCAAACAACACACGAAAAACAGAATCTGTCAAAAACAGAAGAGTGTGTAGCAATCTGATTTGTTAGAATTCTTATGGAACTCCAATAATTCTGAAAAACTAGGACAGCCTGCATAATTTGTATATTGATCTACTTCAAAAAGAATTGGTATTTTATCAAGTTTGGGTGAATTTTAACAATTATATTCGTGAGCGCAAAGTTTCTGTCTTTTTCAGCAAGATCAAACAACTATCACCCAAGAAGATCCTATTGGTTCTACTTGGCAGAAACACTAATTAAAACATAAAACCACATCTAAACAGAGGATAGATGAATTATTTATTACTAAACAGGAACAAAAATCAAGGAACAAAAAATAAAATTGGGTTGCCTCCCAACAAGCGCTATCGTTTAACGCCCCTAGCTAGGCATTGAGATTTCGATGATGCTCACATGAAAGACATGATTTGAAGCACAAAGACAGCATCTTAAAACACGTGACAAACACATCTAAGTCTAACATAGTTCCTATGCATAGGCATCTTATAGGCAAACAAATTATCAAGGCAAGCAAAAACTAGCATAGGCAAGGAAGCGGAAAGAAACAATAGCAATCTCAACATAACGAGAGGTAATTTAGTAACATGAAAATTTCTACAACCATATTTTCCTCTCTCATAATAATTACATGTAGGATCATAAGCAAATTCAACAATATAGCTATCACAAAACATATTCTTAACACGATCCACATGTATGCAAAGTTGACACTCTTCCAAAATAGTGGGATTAACATTTACTAAAGTCATGACCTCTCCAAACCCACTTTTATCAAAAACTTCATAAGATTGAACATTCTACAAATATGTGGGATCTAAAGTTGACACTCTTCCAAACCCACTTTCAAGATTATTGCAAACATTGTTACCAATCTCATAATGATCATGAGGCTTAAATAAATTTTCAAGATCATAAGAAGAATCACCCCAATCATGATCATTGCAACAAGTAGAGGATATAGCAAAACTAGCATCCCCAAGCTTAGGGTTTTGCATATTATTAGCACAACTGATATTAATAGAATTTATAATACCATCATTGCAATCATGGTTTTCATTCAAAGATCTACCATGAATCACTTCATAAAGTACTTCATCACAATTTCCAGATTCATGGATTTCAAGCAAAACCTCATATAGATAATATAGTGCACACTACTCACTAGCAATTGGTTCATCATAATTGGATCTCTTAAAAAGATTAGCAAGGGGATGAGGTTCCATATCAATAGATTTTTAGCAAGCGAAGATTCAAGCACATAGAAGGCACATGGCAACACAAGCAAACGAACGGAAGAGGGTCGAAGAAAAGGAAAAGGTGAAGTGAGGGAGAGGAAAACGAGAGGCAAATGGCAAATAATGTAACGCGAGGGAGAAGAGTTTGTGATGGGTACTTGGTATGTCTTGACTTGAGCATAGATCTCCCCGGTGACGGTGCCAGAAATCCTTCTTGCTACCTCTTGAGTATGCGTTAGTTTTCCCTTGAAGAGGAAAGGGTGATGCAGCAAAGTAGCGTAAGTATTTCCCTTAGTTTTTGAGAACCAAGGTATCAATCCAGTAGGAGACTACACGCAAATCGCCTAGTACCTGCACAAACAATCAAGAACCTTGCAACCAACGCGATAAAGGGGTTTCAATCCCTTCACGGCCACTTGCAAAAGTGAGATCTGATAAAGATAATAAGATAAATATTTTTGGTATTTTTGGTTGTATAGATTGGAAAATAAAGATTGCAAAGTAAATAGTAAACTAAAATTGTAGATTGGAAACTTCTATGATGTAAAGTAGACCCGGGGGCCATAGGTTTCACTAGTGGCTTCTCTCAAGATAGCATATATTATGGTGGGTGAACAAATTACTTCCGAGCAATACATAGAAAAGCGCATAGTTATGATGATATCTAAGGCAATGATCATGAATATAGGCATCACGTCCGTGTCAAGTAGACCGAAACGATTCTGCATCTACTACTATTACTCCACACATCGACCACTATCCAGCATGCATCTAGAGTATTAAGTTCATAAAAACGGAGTAACGTATTAGGCAAGATGACATGATGTAGAGGGATAAACTCAAGCAATATGATAAAAACCCCATCTTTTTATCCTCGATGGCAACAATACAATACGTGTCGTTTCCCTTTCTGTCACTGGGATCGAGCACCGCAAGATTGAACCCAAAGCTAAGCACTTCTCCCATTGCAAGAAAGATCAATCTCGTAGGGCAAACTAAACCGATAATTCGAAGAGACTTGCAAAGATATCAAATCATGCATATAAGAATTCAGAGAAGAAGCAAATAATATTCATAGATAATCAAGTTCATAAACCCACAATTCATCGGATCTCGGCAAACACACCACAAAAGAGTATTACATCGAATAGATCTCCAAGAACATCGAGGAGAACTTTGTATTGAGATCCAAAGAGAGAGAAGAAGCCATCTAGCTAATAACTATGGACCCGAAGGTCTATGGTAAACTACTCACACATCATCGGAGAGGCTATGGTGTTGATGTAGAAGCCCTCCATGACCGAATCCCCTCTGACAGATCGCCGGAAAAGGCCCCAAGATGGGATCTCACGGGTATAGAAGGTTGCGGCAGTGGAAAAGTGGTTTCGTGGGTCCCGTGGATGTTTTCAGGGTATAGGAGTATATATAGGCGAAAGAAGTAGGTTGGTAGAGCTACGAGGGGCCCACGAGGGTGGGGGCGCGCCTACCCCCCTGGGCGCGCCCTCCTGCCTCGTGGCCGCCTCGTTGCTTCCTTGACTTCGACTCCAAGTCTCCTGGATTGCCTTTGTTCCAAAAAAGATCCTCGCGAAGGTTTCATTCCGTTTGGATTCCGTTTGATATTCCTTTTCTGCAAAACACTGAAATAGGCAAAAAACAACAATTTGCACTGGGCCTTCGGTTAATAGGTTAGTCCCCAAAAAATATAAAAGAGCATATAAAGAGCATTAAACATCCAAAACAGATAATATAATAGCATGGAACAATAAAAAATTATAGATACGTTGGGGACGTATCAGCGCGGCATCCAACTGATTATTCTGGAGCGGTTGACTTTGCTCTCCACCCGTGGGATGAAGTAATGCCGAAACAGATCCACATTGGGCTTCATTCCGACAAAATTCTCACACAAATGCGCAAAAATGGCCATGGTCGCCATTGCATTCGGCGTGAAATCAAGGAGGTGGAACCCATAGAGGTTCATGATGGCCTCGAAGAACTCAGAGAAGGGGGGACAGAGGCCGCAGATGAAATAAGCGCAGAAGAAATGATAAGAGTCCGGCGGATCCTCCTTCCCCACCACATAGACAACCGACGCTCCATGCCCTTTTTCCACAGGCCTCCCCCACAGATACCCGTACCTCGCTTGAAGAACTGGGCCGCTCAAGTTCGACGGGATGAAGACGACGTCTTCACTCCGCTTCCTGCTCGGCTCCGTCCCTTTTTTGCTTCCCTCGGCGGTGGCCTCCTTCGCCGCGGATGCCTGCTTCTTCTTCTCCGCGAGTTTCTTCCCCATTCCGGTGGCGGCGTTGCGGAAGGGGGAAAATTCAATGGGAAGAGTGGTGGCGGAAGGGAGAACAGGAAGAGGAACTGCCGTTTGGCTTGCGGAGGAAGAAGGTGGGGGAGCGGGGCAAGAGACAGGTGAATCGTGCCGCTCGGATTATCCCTGCTCTTAAGGGGGGGAAGCGGGGCAGAGGCACGACGCTTCAGAAAGTTACCATTTTACCTTAACGGCAACAGTCCCACGACCCCACAACATGCAATAATTGCGCAAAATGGACGTTGGATTGACTAGTCATCATGGCGAACCAGCGTGCACAGCCATCTCTTGCCACGTGTCCATGCACTTTTGCGGCCTAACCCAACGTGCCCCGCGACACGTGTGGCTCCGGCCCTGGGGCTTATGTCAGGGAAATAAGACAGGGGCATACGTTTTCCCCTGACTCGTGCATAGACAAGCCAAGATCGAACCAAGATGTGCAAGGGATCAAGGGATTAGAAGGACCAACATGCAGATCTGAGAGACCAAGACCGAACCAGAGAAGCATATTATCGCCAAGAGAAAGGCCTCCCTTGCCGGGCAGGCGAGCTCGGCAAGCGGCAAGGCCACCCCCAGAAGCAGACAACCGAAGCACCCCGGCAGGGCTTGCCGGGGCTCACGGAAGCCAAACCACCTCACCAACCACTCGATCACGACCCATGTCGTCAATTAGTGGGTGTCAAGCCGCAAAGTTACTGAGTGGTAGTCATTCGCCACATGGCTTCCTCTCCTTACAGGAAAAAACCCACAGATGACACCCATCCTGCGACGTGTCAAGAAAGCAGGCGCGGAGCTGGCAAGATAGCTCGGCAGGCCTTGCCGGGCAATCAGTGATGTGACACTAAGCAGTGCATTTAATGCGCCCTGTCAGCCCACAGAGTTAGGTATGATAGCATTGTTTGCTATCATATCAGTGCATAATGACTACTTTGCCATTGTGGTGACCCCTTGATCTATAAAAGGAGGCTCATGGCAACCATAGAACAGGTTAGAAGGTTGGATAACTCACACCCCATACGCGCGTAGTCGCTACTGCCTAAAGGCAACCCCTGCCGGGCAAGTGTACTGCGCTCCACCACCATCTTTTCCACCATCAATCCACCAAAGCAGGAGTAGGGTTTTACGCCTCATGGCGGCCTGAACCTGGGTAAATTGCTTGTGTGATCCCTGCTGTGCTGCCCCACGCTCGTCTGCTCTTTGTGCAACCCGTCGCCCCCCTGCCGAACCAGCAAGGGGCCTCTTGGTCCCATAGGTGGCCGTGGTTTCCCGCGACAACTTGCATATTCCAACGACGGGCTTCCTCAAATTGCCCTAGGTCATCGTGAGCAAGCAAGTTGGATGCACACCCACTTAGTTTTCTTTTGAGCTTTCATAAACTTATAGCTCTAGTGCATCCGTTGCATGGCAATCCCTACTCACTCACATTGATATCAATTGATGGGCATCTCCATAGCCCGTTGATAAGCCTAGTTGTTGTGAGACTATCTCGTTCTTTTTGTCTTCTCCACAACCACCATATTCTACTCCACCTATAGTGATATGTCCATGGCTCACGCTCATGTATTGCGTGAAAGTTGAAAAGGTTTGAGAACATCAAAAGTATGAAACAATTGCTTGGCTTGTCATCGGGGTTGTGCATGATTTGAATATTTTGTGTGATGAAGATGGAGCATAGCCAGACTATATGATTTTGTAGGGATAGCTTTGTTTGGCCATGTTATTTTGAGAAGACATAATTGCCTTGTTAGTATGCTTGAAATATTATTGTTTTTATGTCAACATTAAACTTTTGTTTTGAATCTTATGGATCTGAACATTCATGCCACAATAAAAAAATTACATGGATAAATACGTTAGGTAGCATTCCACATCAAAAATTCCGTTTTTATCATTTACCTACTCAAGGACGAGCAGGAATTAAGCTTGGGGATGCTTGATACGTCTCCAACATATCTATACTTTTTGATTGTTCCATGCTATTATATTATCTATTTTGGATGCTTTATATGCATTAATATGCTATTTTATATTATTTTTGGGACTAACCTATTAACCTAGAGCCCAGTGCCAGTTTCTGTCTTTTCCTTGTTTTTGAGTTTTGCAGAAAAGGAATATCAAACGGAGTCCAAACAAGCTGGAATTTTATGGTGGTTTTTTATGGACCAGAAGAAGCCCCCGAAGCACAAGAGTTGGGCCAGAAGAGTCCCGAGTCAACGACAAGGGCGGAGGACACGCCCACTTATGTAGGGTGGAACCCTAGATGGCCGATCTTTCACGAAAGGAGCGGATCCCTATGAAGAACGTGATGAACACGAGGGGAAGCACGAGGGAAACATGAGGGGAACACGAGAGAAATCACTCAACCAACAAGAATAGATCACACATGCGCTAGATCGATGAACACAAAGGTAAGATACAAGATCCAAAGTCAACAACGGACGATACAAAGGGTAACCGGTTCTTCTCCGTGAGGAGGTCTTGATGGGGGTCTTCTCTGTGAGGAGGTCTTGAATCCAAGCTGGATCGTCTCCGTAGAGGGGCCGCGGTCTCTCTCGTGGAGTAGATCCGTAATGTATGAGCAAAGCTCTATCTCTAAATGAGCTAATCCTTTGCTAACCCTAACTAGGAGGAGGTGGGGGAGTATATATAGTCTAAGGGACGAAGGGGTACATGGGCCTCGGCCCAGATGCGCTGCACACAGGCAAACGGGGCCGGATGTCTGGGCTGGCAGGGTCCAGCTTCTGTGATGGGGCGCCGGATTTCCGGGAGCTGGGCCGGATGTCCGGCGGCTCGCGACGGGCCGGATGTCCGGGCTGACTTGGTTCAGCTTCGGGTGTCTTCTGTGATGGGCGCCGGATTTCCGGGCTGGTGCCGGATGTCCGGGCTTGCGGGAGGGGCCGGATGTTTGGGTCCTATAGCCTTTCTCTGGTTCCTCTCGTCGTGCTCCTTCATCCTTGTACTTGGGGACTTGTCCATCTTTCCGAGCATCTCCGAGAGGGTCTCCTTGGTACCTAGGCATGTGTAGTGTCCTTGCATTAGGTAGCAACCATGTCTCACATGAATGGAAATGAGAAGCATTTAGGAGCGGGTTCACCTTAGGTCCAATGGCGTAGGCTCGAGTGTACATGGGGATGATCGTAGGATGCTCCGCATCATCTCCCCTCCCTTGGGAAAGATCCGATCTCGGATCGAAATCCTCATCACCATGGAAACGGTTGTCGTGGACGGACTTGTAATTGGACGGAGTGGAAGTCATGGCGCAATCCAAGTACTCCAAGGTGTCTCCGGAGTGGTATACATGCAAAGAGAGCAAACACAAACGACACTCGGAAATACAATGGTTAGTGCACACAAAGTGTCCATCATGTAAGAATGAGTCGGTGCGGCAAGATTGTTCGTGACAAAACACATGAAGCTTATCAAGATGATAGAGAATGATATGCAAAGCGTTCATGAGAGAAAATCATACATTGTGCACACAAATGTGTTGTGAATATGATGAATGCAACCACGGTGCAAAATGATGTCATAGTGAGACGGTTTATCAATAGCATGAATATGGCAATGGATGCTCAATATGATTATGTTATCAAGCAATTGATGGTAGGCAATGCGATCATTATGTATGAATATGCCATCAAGAAATATCACGACAAATTTGCTAAGAAAGTGCTCAAGCTCATATATCATGGATGACATAGAAATACAAGATGCACCAAGGCAATCATAATGCAAGTCAATCCATGTATAAAGTGCAAACTTGTTATGGGAGTTGTTGTACCATGGCTCAATGTCATGGCACTCCTCAACTTGAAGGTCCATAGGGTCCATCTCCAATGTCGGTCCTCCATCCAATAGATGTATCATGTAGACAAGAAGAAGGAAACAACAATGAAAGAATGACCCATCCAATATGCGTAATTGAGGATGGCTCAAAGGGAAAGAGTTCACCTTGATGAGTTTGTCAAAAATGTTTTGGTTGCACATCATATACGCCTTCACGTAGCCAATATGTCTCTTGATGGTAATGCCTTGAGAATCCTTCAAAATGTAGCACCTATCATTCGAGTGGTAAGATACCAAACAAGTGTTCTCATCATTCTTATCATAAGAAAGGACAAGGTGTGGTATGGTATGAAAGCATATGATGCGAGAACAACCAAATACAATAGGTTCAATCAAACAAGCATGCATCACACGTAAGGTGTCAAAGTCTCCAAGATCAATAAGCATAGAGGCGACTATTGGAGGCAAGTGACAATAAACAAGATATATCATGTGAGAGGCATGAGCATATATGTCATCAATCCAAGAAAGTGAGTAATGGAACATGGGTGATGCAACCAAGCAAGTAATCATAGTGATCAAGTCAAGCAAGCTAGTAGTGCGAAGATGCAACGTACTAGAAGGAATCATGGCAAGCATGTCATGTGTGCAAATAGTGGGCATATATAATGCACATGACATTTCACAAGCATAAAGGCAAGATATGAGCAAAATAGCATCAATAGCATGGGGCACATGATAAACATGGAAATAGCAACAAGGATCTCCACCAAGTATGCAAATACACATAGAAGTAGCATAATGGTGAATCATATGTAAGTGCAAGCAAGGGTCACAATTGCATGTCAAAGGCATGGAAAGAGGTGTAACATGCAAAGTGAACACGATAGAATGGGCATAAGGTAACAAGTGATAAATAGCCCAAAGCCGTGTGAGAGCTAAGTAGAAGAGATGCGCGTGGTCGTTGCGCGAAGGGAACGGTGGTAAGGATAGTCCACGGGATCCCAAATCGTTGTTGCTCTCAAGAGCTCGTTTCGTCAACTCTTGGGATTGAGAGGTTGACGAGTATACGTGAGTACCTACACAAAACAAAGACAAAGGGAAAATTGTGTGTGCGTGGTAGATGTACACATCATCCATCATGATGCATACATGCTTGTGTCGGTTAGCACCAAATATCCAATGCTCAAATAAATGAGATGCGTGGTATAGAAACATGTCATCCATCATGATAGGTTTGGTGTTATGTATAGCATAATGGAGACTCAAATGATGTAATGCATCATGGGAAATATGTAGAGCATTGTTATTCATGGAATGCATATTGTGCAAGCAATTATGGGAATCATGCAAAGTATGGAATGCATCAAGATCTCCTAATATGTATGAGGAAACTATGGGGGTCTCCTCATGAGCATTTGTAGAAACATCACATGGAGAATATTGACAACATCCAAAACAAAGCACAGTTGGTACAATGTGATCATGGCATGGTATAGTAGATGAATTGCGCAAATCATGTAAAGGAAGCATAACAATATCATCACATGAAAAACAAAAGCCAATGACCATCATCTCGTCATCTATGCCATAAGTGCAAATGGGATGTATTTTAATGGGGCATGCATAGTCACTATGTTGAGGTTGAAATGAAACAATATGGGAGATCTCACTCATAGCATATGACAAGTTCAAAGGATTGTCAAACATGAAGTGACCAATAGAATTTTCACATGATATCCTATGGAGCATAGCATCACAACTAGGCAACTCAACATGCTCATCATCATATTCATCATAAATGGGTAAGTCATGACATGAAGAAGTCGCACTAGCATGAAGCATGGTAATAGGTGTGTCATCATCATGCAAACAATCATTGGTGAGATAGTCCACTAGTGGGACAAGAGAAGCACCATCACCTATGTTACCTTTGGAGCGCAGCTCAGATGTTGTAGGTGAGGTTGCAACTAGATGGTACCATGTGGGGGGTTCATCATTGTCCACCATGGCCATCGTCGTCTCCATTGGAGGTATGGACTCATCGAGGATAGGCATGTCGTCATGTTGGAGACCTAGCACCAAAGAAGAAAACACACTCGGAGTAGAGGGTAAGTCGTTAGAAATCATAGTGGCCTCACATGTCGTGTCAACTACCTCACTCACTAAGTGTTGTGGCTCACTCACTCCCGGTAAGATGCTCTCACTCATATGGTTGGTGGAGTCACTCAAATGGCACTCAACCTCACATAGGATGTGTGGCATGCTCTCATGTGTGGGGATAGTGGTGGTCACACTCATCCTCTCATAGGAAATGCACTCAATGTCATATATGGTGGAGTCACTCATGTCACTCATGGTTGGGTGCCTCTCCTCACATGGCAATTGGGTCGTCTCATGATATGTGGGTGTCGGAGAGATGTTGGTGCAAATGTCTCCATGCTCAACTCCTATCGCCGCCTTGGTTGAAGGGATAGTCCCATGTTCAACCTTCTTGTCGCCGTCTTATTGTTGGAGGCCCATATGATGTGGCACCTCGTAGCTCGTCTCCATGACCGAAGGGAATTTCCCATGCTCGGCCATCTTCCTTGAGGGGCTTCCGAAGATGGAAGTGTCGCCCTCGCTCGTAGGTGGTCGCCTTGTTGTTGAAGATGTTGATGTAAGCGAACTCATGGGAAGTAGGCGAAGATGCCGTACGTCCAAAGGCGAAGATGCCTTCATAGCACTTGGCGAAGAAGCCGAAGTGGTTGTTGTAGCCGTAGCTCCGTCTTGGTGGTGCTCGTCTCGCGGTCTTCTCTTATGCTCTTGAAGCATGGCCTTGGCGTGAAGTAGGGCTTGTTCGGACTTATGCATTTGCGCTTGTGGAGCATCTTCATGTTGATGTTGTCGTTGTCGCACTTGAGCTCGTAGTAGATGTCGTTCGTCGTCGTCGTGCACATGATGCTTGGAGGTGACTTGCCCTTCATGACGATGTTGGCGATGGTCGCCATGGAGATGTGGACGTGGACGACTTGCGCTTGCATCTTGTTTGCGCTCCGAAGATGATCGACTTGCTCGCCGCCGCCTTGAGGATGATGAAGGGGAAGAAGACTTGTAGTCGGCCACCATGTCGCGTAGTTGATCCTTTAGCTCGCCCAACTTGGTGTCGATGTAGTCCCTTTTCCTTGCTTCGGAGTGGTGTATGTCGATGGCGAGGTTGTCGAGGCGCTCTCGCAAGGTAGATTGTGTGCCTTGCATTTGTCGTTGTAGATCGAAGATGGACGCTTGACCGATGTTGAAGATGGATCAATGATCACTCAATGTGTAAGAAGGAAATAGCACAATTGGTACCAATTCTTGTCGGTTTCTCACACCTACACAAATAAGGCTTATGGTGGAGCTTGGTGAGGATAGTGGCACAAAAATTTGATGCAAAATGTTAGCAAGAGTCAATAATGTTGAAAAAGATTCACAAATTCGCAAGTGAAACAAGTAGACCAATAGCAAAGAGTGGCACACGGAAACACACACACGGATAGATAAATGGGGTCGTGCAACCAAGGAATGACCACAAAATGTGGAGTCCACGGAAAACGCTCGTGTTGCACAACTCAAGAGAGACGCTAGCACGATTGCTCAATAGGCGGATACGACACTTGTGCACAACCTATGATATGCAAAATGGATAAAATTTCTATCCCAAGTATGCTATGTATGTATGGTTCCTGGTGTTTATCACAAGATGATCCAAGATGATCGGATATGGCAATCTTATATGCAATGTGGTATGATGCTATGGCACTTGCTTACAAGTTATTTGCTCTTTCTCTTTTGCTTAAAAGCTTATTCTTTTTTTTGTATGTATGGCCACTTTGCAAAATGTACAAACCAAGATAGCAATTGTGTATATGCGGGAACAAACTTGAGGCACACGAGATATGATACCAAGATGATATGGTATGTATGCAATGGATGGTGTATCGATGATCACTAATGTGCACAAGTAACGTTGCCGGCAATACTCAAATGGCTAGTCTCGATAGGCAAGTGACGCAAAATGGGCTAGGGGTTAACAATGCAATTGCAAGGGGAGTATACAAAGGTGTCGTCGAGGTTACCGTCCTTGGCGATGAAGAGTGGCGGTGTTCTTGATGTAGATACCAAGATGATGGAGACTCGTCCCTAAGTAGCCAAAACACCTTAGCAAACGGAAAAACCACAACTCAAAATCTCAAGGACAAAAGTCAAACGGTGGTACTGTAAGCGGTGGTCATTTTGCGGAAGCTCAATGGGATTGCGGAAATGCAATGATGGGTTTTGAGACGCAATGCGGAAGTCGAGGGTAAGGTGGATGGACTATACACGGTGTCGGAGTTCGAAACACGGTCCCTAAGTAGCTGAAACACCTTAGGAGACACAACTCACAACACAAATAAAATTGGGTTAAGTTGGGTTGGTGGGAGTGTATGGTGGGTAAGCCTATGCGGAAGTTATGGTGGCAGTTGATGAAGAAGCAATCGTCCCTAAGTAGCCTAAACACCTTAGGAGACTCGAATCACAACTCAAACAACCACAAATGCTATGGGGGACAAAATTGGTGAGGTTGCGGAAGTCGGTGGTGGTTATGCGGAAGTTATGGTGGTGCTATGCGGAAGTGTATGTGGGCACCGGGACAAAATTTGACGAAAGTTAGGCGGTAAACGGAGTGGAGGATGGAGTTGATGCTGTCACGGGCCGGATGTCCGGGCCGGGCCGGATGTCCGGGCTGGTCGGGCCGGATGTCCGGGCTCGGGATCCGTGGATGAACACCGCGTGCAGAGGTCAAATCCGAGGCAAAACTCAGAAGATTTTGTGGATGGAAATTGGGGAAAAGATGAGTAAAAGCTAGATCTACCTGCAACTAACGAAATCCGCGGATCAAATCCAACAAAACTTCATCACACGAACAAATCAGAAAAAAATTGGGGCTATTTTTGCCGGGCAATTTTCGGATTAGGACGAAAAACAACAAAATCAAGCTAGAAAACAAAGAGAGGGGGCTCCGATATCGTGATCAACATGGCTCATGATACCAAGATAACATGAGACAAGCTGGCTCTGATCCAAGATGATGTAGGGTGGAACCCTAGATGGCCGATCTTTCACGAAAGGAGCGGATCCCTACGTAGAACGTGATGAACACGAGGGGAAACACGAGGGAAACATGAGGGGAACACGAGAGAAATCACTCAACCAACAAGAATAGATCACACATGCGCTAGATCGATGAACACAAAGGTAAGATACAAGATCCAAAGTCAACAACGGACGATACAAAGGGTAACCGGTTCTTCTCCGTGAGGAGGTCTTGATGGGGGTCTTCTCTATGAGGAGGTCTTGAATCCAAGCTGGATCGTCTTCGTAGAGGGGCCGCGGTCTCTCTCGTGGAGTTGATCCGTAATGGATGAGCAAAGCTCTATCTCTAAATGAGCTAATCCTTTGCTAACCCTAACTAGGAGGAGGTGGGGGAGTATATATAGTCTAAGGGACGAAGGGGTACATGGGCCTCGGCCCAGATGCGCTGCACACAGGAAAACGGGGCCGGATGTCCGGGCGACGGGCCGGATGTCCGGGCCTTCCCGAGACGCCGGATGTCCGGCCGCTGGGGCCGGATGTCTGGGCTGGCAGGGTCCAGCTTCTGTGATGGGGCGCCGGATTTCCGGGAGCTGGGCCGGATGTCCGGCGGCTCGCGACGGGCCGGATGTCCGGGCCTGGGGGCCGGATGTCCGGGCTGACTTGGTTCAGCTTCGGGTGTCTTCTGTGATGGGCGCCGGATTTCCGGGCTGGTGCCGGATGTCCGGGCTTGCGGGAGGGGCCGGATGTCCGGGTCCTGTAGCCTTTCTCCGGTTCCTCTCGTCGTGCTCCTTCATCCTTGTACTTGGGGACTTGTCCATCATTCCGAGCATCTCCGAGAGGGTCTCCTTGGTACCTAGGCATGTGTAGTGTCCTTGCATTAGGTAGTAACCATGTCTCACATGAATGGAAAGGAGAAGCATTTAGGAGCAGGTTCACCTTAGGTCCAATGGCGTAGGCTCGAGTGTACATCGGGATGATCGTAGGATGCTCCGAATCACCCACCCCCTAGGGCACGCCCCCTGCATTGTTGCTGACTCGTGGACCCCCCTGACTTGAAACCGACGCAAAAATTCCAATAAGTCCAGAAACCCCCAGAAAGAAACCTAGATCGGGAGTTCCACTGCCGCAAGCCTCTGTAGCCACGGAAAACCAATCGAGAGCTCGTTCCGGCACCCTGTCGGAGGGGGAAACCATCACCGGTGGCCATATTCATCATCCCGGTGGTCTCCATGATGAGGATGGAGTGGTTCACCCTCGGGTATGTACCAGTAGCTATGTGTTTGATCTCTCTCTCTCTCGTGTTTTTGATTTTGCACGATCTTGATGTACAGTGAGCTTTGTTATTATAGTTGGATCATGTGGTGTTTCTTCCCCTCTTCCTTCTTGTGATGAATTGAGTCTTTCTCTTTGAGGATTCGTTATGTTGGATTGAGTATTGGATTTGAGAACACTTGATGTATGTCTGGCGATGGGATGTTCTATTGATTCACTTGATGTATGTTTTGGCACTCAACTCGCGGATTCCCAAGGTGACATTGGGGTAATCTATGCATAGGGGTTGATGCACATTTTCGTCCTACGTTCTCCGATAGAAACTTTGGAGTGATTCTTTGTTGCACGTTGAGGGATTGTTATGTGATCCAATTATGTTATTATTGTTGAGAGAACTTGCACTAGTGAAAGTATCAACCCTAGGCCTTGTTTCCAAGCATTGCAATACCGTTTTTGCTCACTTTTGTCAATAGTTACCTTGCTGTTTTTATATTTTCAGATCACAAAAACCTATATATACCATCCATATTGCACATGTATCACCATTTCTTCGCTGAACTAGTGCACCTATACAATTTACCATTGTATTGGGTGTGTTGGGGACACAAGAGATTCTTTGTTATTAGGTTGCAGGGTTGTTTGAGAGAGACCATCTTCATCCTACGCCTCCCACTGATTGATAAACCTTAGGTCATCCACTTGAGGGAAATTTGCTACTGTCCTACAAAACTCTGCACTTGGAGGTCCAACAACATCTACAAGAAAATGTTGCATAGTAGACATCAGTAAGAAGTATCACTATACCAAGAATTCTTAAGAGGTGAAGCAATTCTCACAACATCCTTGACATAAAATACGGTAATACTCCAAGGTAGAACATAACATAGGTTGGATAGCAAGGAACTCAAGATACATCACAAACATGAACAGGTTTGTGTTGGAGGGAAGGCAATAATGTTGTCGAGGACAACACGAACCATCGGGGGGCAAGGGTGGTATTTCTCATCATGAATTCGATTGATATCCTAGAAGGAGTCAAAATGTTGATGATGATCTCGACAAATTTTGTCGAGAGGCTCCACGAAGAAGCAATTGAACAACGGCTGCATCGATATGACGAGGAAGATCGATGTAAGCTTAGCTCATCGTCGAAAGTTGCACTCCAGGAATAAGGACCAGGTAGCTAGTTAAAATCAGCTCGATAATGATATAGCCAATCAGGCTAGGAATGACATGATCGGGTACAGACTCATAGGTAATAAGATTACTAAGAGTTGTTTAATTACGGGGTGGACTCGATTCAGTTATGGGGTCCTCGAGCGTCTAAAACTCAGAATCTGGGGAAAACTAGAATCGGCGAGAACTAATAGTTGATGAAGAACTCATAAGAAGTTATGCAGTTCGGTGATATTCTCGAGATAACAGAGGTAAAACTCAAAGGTAGATCAGGATAGCAACTGAAATGGATCGTTGACTTGCGATAGCAGATACTTTAACCTTGTCAAAAATAGACGAGGCACTAAAATGGTTTCCTTTCAGAAATATATTAAATAAAGTTAGCATAGTTGGAACGATAGCTGCCAGGGATCCAATATAATGACACCTGAATAATTATTCAGAAGATTAAATATTTTTGCAAGAAGCTGACATGATAAGTTCCACATCGGGTCCATGGGCATGAACTCAAAGGTTCAAGGTTGACTCCCACTTCTCCAATGCCTAACCTTTCATTCACTTCTCGTCTTCGAAGAAGTTGTACAGTAGAAATTTATCTGGTAAAACACCAGAAGGGTATGTCTTGTGAAAACTTTCGGGTTCATTCGGTTTTAGGGAAAGTATAGGTTCAACCCATCGGGGCATCTTAGAAACATATACCACAATCTTCAAGAGTAAATAGCACTAGCTCGAAAGCAAAACATGGTTGGCCAAATCAGAGAATAGGATTTGCCAATGGCATTATGTATCAGGGAAGAACTACTCGAGGTTTTTGTACACAAAGGAGATTGTTGGATGATAATTCAACAAAGGATCTGGCAGTCCATAACGGAGCTGATGTGAGCATCGACACACAACGAAAGGAAGAAACAATGCAAAGGCATTGGATTATAGAAATAACTGACTAATTCAAAGCTCAAATGCAAAGCAATTATGATTTCCAAATCAAGGGATCAGAAGCAAACACTCTGATTAAGGATGTATAAGTTGAGCAGGCTTAGGGGTACAATCGATGGTAATTTGATTGGTCGGATCCAGCTCATGTTTAAAATGACATCTGAGCCGGAAGGATGAATTCTAGGATCTGATTGAGGACTGCGAGCATTCGCAACATATTGAATCAAGGGACTCGAAGTGATAGTGTCAAAGAATGTCAATGAAGATTACTAGAAACATGGAATTAACCATAACGAAGGAAGGCAAGGAACTCAGGAGCGATAGGCTGCTGAGGATTTCCAGAAAATCGAATAGCATTTCATAGAATTTTGTAAAGCACATGAACAACTAGGAATGAACAAATCCTTGATAAGTGTGAGGAATTATTCGTAGGGGTATTCATGTAGCAACGATCTTTTAGGCAGTGGCTCAAGGGATTCTTAAAAGACAGAGACTAATTCTATATATCTTGTAATAACAAGAGTAGCTGGTCATAAAAGTAAGAATGACAGGTGTATGCATTTATCCATAGGGATATATCGGTGTTAGGGAATTGCAAAAGTGACGGGCACAAAGTCTCGAGAGAACATCGGAGAGTATCTTCAGAATCTTCTGGTGTACCAAGCAATCATCTGGAGTGAGGGGCTCTCTAGGAGGAAGTAATTAAAAGAACCTAGAGTTAGAGTTAGCAAAATCATTTAACCCGAATATAAGAGAGATCAGAGTCCCAGAGTATAGACGAGGAATAAAAGATCCTAATACCACCCAATGGCGACGTGTGTCCGTAGGCCACACAACCATGTTAGTAAAAGTTTTGCAATGACTAGACTCGACTTCGGCCAAGGACTGTGGAAGGGGGTTCCTACAAGCAGTCAGCTCTAATACGAACTTGTGATGCCCCCGATTTGACCGTACATTAATCATACGCGCAAATGTGTACGATCAAGATCAAGGACTCACCGGAAGATATCACAACACAACTCTAGACACAAATTAACATAATACAAGCTTTATATTACAAGCCAGGGGCCTCGAAGGCTCGAACACATAAGCTCGAATACACAAGAGTCAGCGGAAGCAATAATATCTGAGTATAGACGTAAGTTAAACAAGTTTGCCTTAAGAAGGCTAGCACAAAAGTAGCAACGATAAAAAAGGCAAGGCCTCCTGCCTGGGACCTCCTAACTACTCCTCGAAGTCGAACTCCATGTAGAAACATCCTCGAGATCTTCTGGCTCCTGGAGTCTATCATATGATCGCAATAATCGGGAAAAGGGGAAAAAGAAGTAGCAAAGCAACCGTGAGTACTCATCCCAGGTACTCGCAAGCAAGGATCTACACTACATATGCATCGGTATCAATGAAATGGGTAGTATATGTGGACTGAACTGCAGAATGCCAGAATAAGAGGGGGAGAAGCTAGTCCTACCGAAGACTACGCTTCTGGCAGCCTCCATCTTGAAGCAGTAGAAGAGAGTAGCTGGTAAGTTAACCTAGTATCATCACATAGCATAATCCTACCCGATGATCCTCTCCTTGTCACCCTGTGAGAGAGAAATCATCTCGGGTTGTCTCTGGAACTAATCTGGGTGTGGTTTATTAAGTATTCAGTTATAGTTGTCATGAGGTTGGAATACAACTCCGGGTTGTCCTGTTACCGTGGACGCGACTATTCGAATAGATCAATCTTCCCTACAGGGGTGCACCACATTACCCAACACGCTCGATCCCTCTGGCCGGACACACTTTCCTGGGTCATGCCCGGCCTCGGAAGATCAACATGTCATAGCCCTACCTAGGCCTAACAGAGAGGTCAGCACGCCGGTCTAAATCCTAAGCGCGCAGGGGTCTTGGGCCCATCGCTCTTTGCAATCCTGCATGTTGCGTACGCGGCCGGTGAGTAGACCTAGTCCCCCTTATACAAGAGCAGGCGTTCCAGTCCAACCCGGCACGCGCTGCTCATTTGCTGACGTCTAGGAGGCTTCGGCTGATACTACGACGTCGAGTGCCCATAACTGTTCCCGCGTGGTGGTTAGTGCGTATAGGCCAGTGGCCAACTCACATCAAATACCCAATCTAGTTAAGCATGTTATTTGAAACCGCGGACTTTGGCCAGGGATCAGGCCCACCTGTATCCTAGGTGGTCACAACCTGCCCTGTCGCTCCACAATAAAGTAACACTCGGGGGCCTTCGGGAACCCAGGCCCACCACTACCTGGATGGAACCACCTGTCCTTTCAGCCCCAACATCGGAATCACTTGCGGGTACTCTACGAGCCGACCCGACTTTAGTCACCACATGTATAAGTATAGTATGTATGTATGTATGTATGTATATACCCGTGATCACCTCCCGAGTGATCACGGCCCGATAGTATAGCATGGCAGACGGACAAGAATGTAGGGCCACTGATGGAATACTAGCATCCTATTCTAAGCATTTAGGATTGTAGGTAAAGGTAACAACAGTAGCAACAATGACATGCTATGCAATAAAATAGGAGCTATCGAATCAACAACAGTAGCAAACCTAATACAAGAATAAGAGAGCGGGCGATATCTGGTTGATCAAGGGGGGTTTGCTTGCCTTAAACTCTACTGAGAAGGAGGGGTCGTCAACACCGTAGTCGTACGGGGCAGCAGCGGCATCGGTCTCGGTGTCTAACGAGAGAAGAGGGGGAAGAAACAATAAATATAATGCAAATAGATGCATGACGAAGCATGACATGACAATGAGCGGTGCTAGGTGTGCCCTAACGCGGTACTAGGTGCTACTGGCGAAGGGGGAAAACACCCGGGAAAGTATTCCCAGTGTTTCAAGTTTTTGGACAGTCGAACCGGAGGGGGAAGGTTGCATGTTCACTATGTTAGGGACGTGTGGCAGACGAACGGACTGCTATCGGATTTAGGGCTCCGCAGACCCAAGAAAGGTTGGAACTCTGGGGCGTGTGCGAAGAACTCAACCTCTTTAGCCAACCAGTTCGTGACCCCCACGGCCTAGCTCGGTGAACAAGGGAGAATATGGACACATCAGTTTTACCCAGGTTCGGGCCACCTTGTGGTGTTAGACCCTACTCCTGCTTTGTGGTGGATTAGCCTCACGAGGGGCTGAGGATGGACTAGTACATGGGAAGAACAACCTCGGGAGGTCTGCTCTGGTGAGGGTGTGAGTCGATGAGGTTCAGATCGGATCGTCCCCCTCTCTCAGGGGTGGCTAACCTATATTTATAGTGGCCTCGGTCCTCGTCCTCCAAAGCGTAGGCGGGAAGGGATCCCACAATGGCCAATTTGAAAGGGGAGTAGTACATCTTATCCGGACGAAAGGTGGTCTTCGCCTGGAAAGCTTCTAGTCGCGACGCTGCGGTGGGCTCGGTGATGACATCCGTCCTGTTGTCCTGGCGGTATTGGTCTCGTTGCACGGGAATGGAAACCTTTGCCTGATTCCTTGGGACCCCGCGCCTGCGCTTGCCTCCTTAGCACCAAAGAGGAAACTGGCTCCTCTACGCCCGCTGGCACCCGCCTAGCCTTGGTCGTCATGGCTTGCGTCACCCCAACCTCGTGAGGTTGGGCACATGCATAGAAATCTCCGCTCCTCAGGAGGTAGCCAGGGAAGGACGCTCCCTCCCGAGGTGTTGTTGTCGCCCACCTCATAAGGCTTGGCCCCTCGCGAGGGTCTTGTCTTGATGGTATTGTAGGTGGGCCATACCAGGTCGTCGATGGAGCCACGCTATGGGCCACAGGCAGGCAAGTGTGGGTACCCTGGTTCCCAGAACACCGACAGTAGCCCCCGGGCCCAAGGCGCGCTCGGACTTGGCTTCGAGGCGAAGCCAAAGGGCAAGGGAGGAGCACCGCGAGCCCTAATCCTCAACTGACTGCATATACCTGTGAATGAGAATAGATACAAGGGAAATGGGGATAGGGTTACAAATGCTCACAGCGAATATTTTTTCGAACAAAAAGCATTTTGAAGAAGGATTAGATGCAGAATTTGAGAAATGTTTCGAATGAAGGAAACGCATAGAACGAGCTAGTAGGTCCGAAGAATATACTAGTCAGCGTGCTAGGCATTCCATTCGAGCGAAACATAACACAAACCCTAGATCTAAACTGATTCGGATGCGAGGGACAACTACAAACCACATCCGCACTGGTAAAAGGAAGACATAGATCTAAGATATGCGGTAAAATAGGAGGAAAATTACCACGAACAAACTCGAATCATGAAGGATGGAGGCCCGAGTTCGAACTACATGTACCCTAGCTCAGTGACATGCAATAGATACGGCGACGCGGGGAAGAAGATGTCCCGCGGCGGCGAAGAAAGACTCCAGTGACCACTTTCCGGCAGTGAAGCGGCGAAGATGTCGTCGACATCGAGCTCAAGGTGGAGCGCTGTGGCGAGGGTTTCGGCGGAGTGGAGGCGAGGAGAAAGATAAGTGAGCTGGAAGAAGGAGGGGGTGTGGTTTTTATATGCGAAAGGAATTAACCGCACACAGTGAATTTCGATCCAACGACCTCTATTCAGAGACTATTGCGATTCAATGGTCAGGATGGGATGGCAGTTGATGGATAGCACGTGGAAA
Organism: Triticum aestivum; assembly: GCF_018294505.1. NCBI lineage: Eukaryota > Viridiplantae > Streptophyta > Magnoliopsida > Poales > Poaceae > Triticum > Triticum aestivum. The sequence goes on along the minus strand of NC_057799.1, from coordinate 279,321,405 downwards.
CCGTCATAAAAGATCGTGGTCCTGACTTGGGCGGGAAACCCCAAATTTTGGATAGCTTTCGCTAAAATAGATTAATGTTCGGAGCGAATCTTAATCGTGGTCAAGGACACCAGATAAAGTTTCGTTCCATATAAAATTTGAGCATTTGTAACGGAATAGCATAAACTGGAAGAGATAGATAAAAGAGATAAATAGGGACCTAGGCATTTCACTCAGGCAGATAAACACAAACACTCGAGCAAATAGCGATGAGAGAAATGCATTCGGACAAACACTAAAACTTTCGATCGAAAATAAACTCAACTAAAGAAAATTGTGGTGGCGTGACCCACCGTATAAGAACTGTATGACCCCTAGCATCGCACAATTATTGTGGCACCTGGTTAGTCTAGTGCTTCATTAATGTATTCACTCTCAGAAAGAATATTTCACTTTGTCGAAATTTTCAAACTCTTTGAGTGTTATGCACCCATTCCTTCTAAGATGTGGAAGTGTTAGCACGGTGCCGAGTCAAGCTTATTACACGCTTGCGAAGTCCAGGATATTTAGCTCACACCGTAACACACATAATCTTTTCTATTCGAGAGGTTTAGTGAAAATATCAGCGAGATTGTCTTCGGTCTCGACATGATTGATGATAATGTCCTCTCGAGCAACATGATCTTGAATGAAATGATGTCTGATGGGAATACACTTCATGCGAGAATGCTGCACAGGATTATGTGCAATTTTGATGGCACTCTCATTATCACAATATAGAAGGATATGCTTGACCTTGATGCCATAATCCTTCAGAGTCTGCTTCATCCACAATAACTGAGTGCAACAAGCGCCTGCAGCAATATATTTGACTTCAGCCGTAGAAAGAGATACACAATTCTGCTTCCTTGATGACCAACAGACCAATGATCTACGAAGGAAATGGCATGTCCCCAAAGTAGATTACCTGACAACCAAGTCACCAACCCAATCTGAGTCTGGATATCCAACGAGATCAAACTATGCTCCCTTAGGATACCATAAACCTAAGGTGGGGGTGTGAACCAAATATGTCAGAATGCGCTTGACCGCTTGGTGATGCGATTCTTTCGGTGCAGCTTGATAGCGGGCACACATGCAAACACTCAACATAATGTCAGGTCTGGATGCACATAGGTAAAAAAGAGAACCAATCATCGAACGATAAGCTTTCTGATCGTAATCCTTACCATACACATCTGCATCCAGCTTACCATTCATGGGCATAGGAGTTTTATAGCCCTTCATTTCGGAATCTTGCATTTTGAACTTCTTCAGGCATTCTTTCAGATATTTCTCCTGAAAATGAAAATGCCATTTGTCTGTTGACGAATTTGCAGTCCGAGAAAGAAATTGAGTTCACCCATCATAGACATTTGATATTTATCGGACATCATTTTCCCGAACTATAAGCTGCAAGCATTGTTAGTACAGCCAAAGATAATATCATCCACATAAATTTGACAAAGGAATATATCATTATCAACAGCACGCGTGAAAAGTGTGGGATTAGTGGATCCTGGCTTGAACCCTTTGTCGAGCAAAAACTTCTTCAAGGTGTCATACCAGGCTCGAGGGGCTTGCTTCAACCCATATAAAGCTTTTTTCAACCTAAAAACTTTGTTAGGAAACTAAGGGTGTTCAAAGCCAGGTGGTTGTCTAACATAAACTTCTTCATCAATTTCACTATTGAGGAAAGCACTTTTCACATCCATTTGATAAAGTATGATATCATTGTAATTTACATAAGCGAGAAGAATGTGAATTGCCTCAAGGCGTGCAACAGGAGCATATGTTTCACGGAAATAAATACCTTCTACCTGTGTGTACCCTTGAGCAACCAGACGTGCTTTTTTCTCACCACAATGCCATTTTCATCTTCCTTATTGCGGAAAATCCATTTATGCCGATGATATTGTGCTTCTTGGGATTCGGTTTGTTAACTAGTTCCCATACATCATTTAGTTCGAATTGCACCAACTTCTCTTGCATGGCATTCACCCAATCTAGATCATTCATGGCTTCTTCATACTTGGTAGGTGTCGGTGTCAAAACCGGCGGATCTCGGGTAGGGGGTCCCGAACTGTGCATCTAGGGTCGATGGTAACAGGAGACGGGGGACACGATGTTTACCCAGATTTGGGCCCTCTCGATGGAGGTAATACCCTACTCCTGCTTGATTGATCTTGATGAATATGAGGATTACAAGAGTTGATCTACCACGAGATCGTAATGGCTAAACCCTAGAAGCCAGCCTGTATGGTTGTGATTGCCTCTATGGACTAAACCCTCCTGTTTATATAGACACCGGAGGGGACTAGGGTTGTACAAAGTCGGTTACAGAGAAAGGAATCTTCATATCCGAACGCCAAGCTTGCCATCCACGCAAAGGAGAGTCCTATCCCGACACGGGAGAGAGTCTTCTGTGTTGTATCTTCACGGCCCATCAGTCCGGCCCACGTCACATAGGCCGGAGGCCGAGGACCCCTTAATCTAGGACTCCCTCAGTAGCCCCTGAACCAGGCTTCAATGATGATGTGTCCGACGCGCAAATTGTCTTCGGCATTGCAAGGCGGGTTCCTCCTCCGTATACTCCAAAGCAGCTCTCGAACACAGAGAACGTGTTCGGCTCTGTAAAACAAACACTACACATATCCGCAGAGAGTATAATATTTTCACGAGTCCAATCTACTGACAACTTTCATAGCGTGACATGATGTCGCCGCCCGGTCATTATTTCATACCATTTTTAGCCTCCCGCTCCATGTTTCAAGATGCAGTTTTATTGGCACCTCTTATCGAAGTAGAGATCGTGTCCTCTTATTACGGGATTTTCATCAATACGGGTGTGGGTAATCCAACCGCCCCGTTGGCACGATTCCTTGGGAATAGGCAAGTTTCAAGGCTTATGAGGAGGCGTTCGATATTCATTGCCTTTATAAAGGGGCACAGACCGGTCTTTTTCTTTGTCAACTTTCCCAACCCCGAGCTCCATCACCCAGGTTTCAACTTAATCGATCCAAGCTTCCCAGTCATGTTCGGGCCCACCCTCCAAGGCCAGCGGGTGGCCCCCTCTGTCACAGAGGAGGATATCGTGAAGCTCCGGGCGGCAAGGTACCTGACCGCGGAAATCCTCCACAGGCTTCCTGCTAAGGGGCAGGTTATTCCTACACCCGGATCCAGCGAGAGGGTCGTATTCATCTCCCACTTCCTTCGGGGGCTAGGGTTCGCTCTCCACCCCTTCGTTCGTGGCCTCATGTTTTATTATGGGCTAGATTTTCACGATCTAGCTCCGAACTCCTTTCTTCACATCTCGGCGTTCATCGTCATGTGCGAGGCGTTTCTCCGCATTCCCCCACACTTCGGCTTATGGCTCAAGACCTTTAATGTGAAACCGAAGGTAGTCGACGGGGAGCAAGCGGAGTGTGGCGGTGCTATGGTGAGCAAGCTCGCCAATACTCCTTGGCCAAAGGGCGCCTTCACAGAAACTTCCAACATATGGCAGCGGGAGTGGTTTTACATCACTGAACCCCGCGGTACCAAGTGGGCAGCTACACCTGCATTCCGATCTGGCCCTCCATTACGACTCGCATCATGGATTAACAAGGGGCTGGACTGGGGACCAATTGATGAAGTGCATACGCTACAAAGCCGTATCTGGAGTCTCCTTGAAAAGGACACCGGCCTCATCAACGTGATCCAGGTAATGCTAGTCCGTCGGGTCCTACCGTGCCAGCGACAGCCTCTCCGCCTGTGGGAGTTCAATCCGGAAGGACCACGGACCCTTCAGCACTTCTTCGGCACAACACACAGAGGGATGTGGAAGTTATTCTTCGGGACCCAAAAACAGTGGCCGGATACAACTGAGGACATCGGCCTCGACTGCAACCATCCGGATACCTCGGTAAGCACTCGACTCCTGAACACATCTTAGTTAATTATCCTGTAGCAATATACTGAGAAACATGTCTCCGGTCAGGGCTGGATAAAGAAGGCGGAACGAATTAGGTGTTCGGCTCCACTCCCCGAAGACTCAGTTGATCCTATGTTGACAAGGATCCAGTGAAGGAGGTCAAGGAGGAGAGTAGAAAGGCCAAAGGTGGCCTCCACTTGAAAGGTACACCGGACGCTATGTCCGGGGAGACTGGAACTCCCTCTTCTGAAGACGAAGGGGAATAAGAAGCTGATATCTCTTCTCCCCATGGGAAGAAAAGGACTGCATCCGAAGACCTGAAGGTGGAGGATCCCAAGAGAGGGAAGGTATCCCTGTCAGCCGGTTCGGAAGATGATGCTGCACAGTTCCTCCGTAAGGACAAGCCCTGAACCGAATCGTAAGTGAACAAGGGTGTTTTAGACATATCCCGTTCTTTCCAGGTTACAAGGGTAACATGTTAAATATATGTTTGCAGTCCGGCCCGCAGTCTTCCTCAACAGTCCTCCTCCTCGGGTGACCTGCTTCTGGAGATGATGGAAAGCAAGACGCCTCCACATGCTTCCTCGCCCCTTAGGGCGGACGACTTCAAGGTGTCATCCCGGAGGGTCTCCCCCGATCACCAAGTGGTGCGGGGGGCAATAAAGGCAGCGCCCGAAGGTGAGACTTCGGTCGTCAAGGGTCCGGGGAGTGCAACCCCTACGGGGACCGATAATAAAGGCCCCGGACTATCTGGTTTACAGCCGAAAGCGACTCTAGGATCGAGTAAACGTATCCCTTCGAAGGGAGTTCGTACTCCTGCAGCCGCTTCTAGGAGTCAAGAGGTGACGGATACATTAATGGGCATGTTGCAGAATGCGTCCATCTCAGAGGAACATCCTACCTTAATGGGTATGGTAGTTGAGAGGATTCTGTCGGCAAGAAGCGGATTGAATGAAGCCTTCACGGGCCTACTAAGAGGCTTTGAGGTATGCAATGTAATATCTTGACTACTCTTTACATGCAAAATGTGCCTGCGTATAGATAGTAGCCCCTGAGACTCTGGTTGGCGTCCAAAGGGAGGCGATCAGAGGATCAAAAAAGATATGCTCAGGAAATAACATGAATAATTTTAAAAAATAGGCTGTTACGTCAATGACGACTGCCCCCGCCGCGGAAGTTGCAGATTTAAAGAAAAAACTTGAGTCGGCGGATGAGGACATTACTCTTATTAACAGGTGGCTCGACGAGGCACAAGGTATATTTTGGGGTAGTCAGCTTATGCATGTATAATAATATAAGCATGAAGCTGAGAATTATATACTGGGACATGCATAATTGCAGATGGTGCTGCTGCGGTTGAGACCCTTCGGGCTGAACTTGCCCGGGCCAGGGAGTAAGTCAGAGTGAGCAATGCGGTTGTCAAGAAGGCAGCTGCTGATATAAAGGCCGAACAGGCCACTCAGCGCCAGTGCGAGGAGAGAATATCTACCATGGCGCGAGAGCTAAAGGATGCCACTGCCCAATGCAAATCACTCGAAAAGGATAACAAAGCCAAGATGGCCGATCTCGACAAGGCCTTACAAGAGGCGCGAGAGGCACGATCCGAGTCAAGAGCGGCTCGGGAAGAGATTCGGCAAGCTGGGGAGATAGCGGCTGGTAGGCCCTTTCTTTTACAGACTAAATTCGGCGATCCGAAGTATGCCCCGCTGAATCAAATGTGGAGTTCTCCACACTCGTTCTTGGACCTGCCGAAGAGTGTCGCCGATGTGGTGCAGTTTTACCAAGCGCAAGACAGACGTGCAGTGGAGAAGCTTTTCTGGTCACAGTTCGACGGGCCGAAGCGTCCGCCGTTGCTGAACGAACAAATGGCCCAGTGGGCCGAGCTCCACAAGGTGTCCGGAGCTGGCATGGAGGAAGTCGTGGTCCGGCTGTGGCCAACTGAGCCAATTCCGAACAATTATATCAGTTTGGTGCAGCGGCTTGTTGATGCAGTGCCGCATATCGACGTTGTTAAGCGGTCGGCGTGGATTGAAGGTGCACGGATGGCCTTTGCCCGCGTCAAGACGTACTGGGCAAAAATTAAGCCACCGATGTTGTAGCAAACAGTCCACCCGAGGGCAAGGACCATCGCGCGCCAGAGCCATATTTTGAGGGTGTCCTAGAGGGCGCCCGCTTGATAGAGGGTCAATGCTCAAAAGATATTATTTTCAAGTGAATGCATCAGTAGTGTGATAACAATATTATGATATATTAAGGCTGTGTTATAGTTATGCCTGTTGCCTGAAAGGCATTTCCTCCTGTGCGGCCATTTTTTTTATAATCTGAAAATTTGCCAGTCGTCGGCTTCAGCCCCCTCGCATATAATGCGGGGGTGTTCGGAATAGCAACTAACCACGCTTGATCGAACGTCTTGGTCCGTGAAGGAGGTGTCAGTGCGACGAACTAGGAAATCAGACTATAGGGCTTTAACACCTTCACTTAGCAATAGGAGTTTGACGGTGGGTCTACGATGTAGCCCCTTGTATGTACGCGGTTATCCGAATACAGCTGCGCTACATAGGTGGCCGGAAGAACGGTCCTTCGTGTAATCCGGAAGAAATCGCAAAAGATTCTGATAAGTCAACGAGTGGTTGACCAGCTCTCGCTGCATCATGACAGTCAGTTTTCGGCTTTCTCTACTGTGGTGCTTAACCAGGTGAACCGGAAACACAATCGCAGTAGTTCTCCCTTTAATACCCTAGCTGGTAGGACGGAACGTAAGGTAGTAAGCACAGGAGCCGGGCAACCCAACTATTGACCAAAGACATGATTCGGAGCTGATGCATATAAGGCCAAACTCGTGACGCCGAATTATGCTATAAAGCTGTTCGGACTTTTCGGCAACACATATGTTGCCGTATCGAGCCCCTGGCGATCTGAGCCGAGGTGTGCATGTGAAACAACCGGAGAAGCAAAATTCAGTTCTCAAAAAAGCAAATACTAAATACGGATTTATGTCCACAGGAATCTGATTTCTACGTCAAACGCAATTATACAGATTACACCACCCCTACCCAGGCTATTTGACATGCCAGGGGTCGAAGGCTGGGGAAAAAGGCACTTTACAGGTTTGAATAAAGTGTGCGGTCTACAAAAAATATTTGGACCTTTTGTCGCACGTCTGCGCTGCCTTTGCCTCAGCTAAAAGTTTCCTTAATAGAAATAGCCGTTGTTTATTTATACGAAGCCGAACTCAGAAATAGTCCTTGTAATTCCATAGGATGAACAGGTTTTGATTCACCTGTATTAAAAGATAAAAAATATTTAAAAAAAGAAGAAGAAGGCTATAGGAATGCAAACCGCATTGTAAGCCTGTCCGTATTGTGCCTCCGCCAATGACCAAGGTATTTTAAGTGCATAATGATGTATGCGCGATACAAACTTCGCAAGTATATGATGCGAATGACAGAGGCCGAACTGCTAATCCAGCTCTAAAATTGACCGGTCCTGTGTAGTAGAGGCTGGCGGCTTAATGGCCGGTGAGATACGCGGCTTAATGTGGCCGCTTTGTACTTCAGCTGCAATAGCCGCAGTATGCTCCTCTATGCGGAGGGAGCGTTCCGTATTTCCGTCTATCCTGATGACGCCTCGTGGACCGGGCATCTTAAGCTTTACAGAAGCGTAGTGTGGGAGCGCATGAAAACGAGCAAAAGTGGTCCGTCCGAGCAGTGCATGCTAGCCACTGCGGAATGGGACAATAACGAAGATCAAGTCTTCGCTTTGAAAGTTGTTCAGCGAACCGAAGACTACTTAATGTAATTGAGCCCGTGCAGTGGGCTTCTACGCCAGGTACTACTCCCTTGAAGGTAGTTGTGGTGGGCCTGATTCTCGAAGGATCAATGCCCATCTTGTGAACAGTGTCTTGGTAGAGTAGATTAAGGCTACTACTGCCGTCCGTAAGGACTCTCATAAGATGGAACCCGTCAATAATTGGGTGGAGGACCAGAGCTGCCGAACCTCCATGACGGATACTGGTTGGGTGGTCCCTGCGATCAAAAGTGATCGGGCAGGCCGCCCATGGGTTAAATTTTGGGGCGACCGTCTCTATAGCATAGTCGTCCCGTAGTGCACGCTGGCGCTCCTGAAAGTGCGACTATCCCTGGGTGGTTTTGGTAATTCCTAACAACATATAGCTCATTGAGCTAATGCTATTTCAAGATAAACATTTCAAGAAAGCTCAGTGATTGGCATGGCATGGATGAGAAAAGTGGACCCCTCAAAATGCTAAGGACAAAGGATTGGCTCAAGCTCAAAGCTCAGGACTCTACATTTTTCATTTTAAGTGATCCTTGATCACATTGAGTCCATAGGAAAAGCCAATACTATCAAGAGGGGGTGAGGTGTTGCTTAATGAGTTTCTTGCTCAAAGTGCTTAGTGATATGCTCCAAAAACCTTCAACTACTTTCTCACATCCACATATGTCCCAAACCAAAAGTCAAACTCGGCCCCACCGAAACTTTCTATTCGGCGCCACCGAGTTCAGTTGACATAGCCACTGCCAGATACCCTAGTCTTTTCGGTCTCACCGAGATGGGGTTGTAATCTATCTGTTTCCCTTCATAACGTTTCGGTCAAACCGAGATGAGCGATTGGTCCCACCGATATTGGAATGCAAACTCTCTGTTTCCCTTTCGTAACGTTTCGGTCCAACCGAGATGAGCGAATCGGTCCCACCGAGTTTGCCTGACCAACTCTCTGTTTGTCTATTACCAAAATCGGTCTCACCGAGATTACGTTATACCCTAACTCTAACGAAATCGGTCTCACCGAGTTGACATGTCGGTCCCACCGAAATGCCTAACGGTCACATTATGAACTAAATTTGTCTGACCGAGTTTCACGGTTCGGTCCCACCGAGTTTGGTAAATTGTGTGTAACGGTTAGATTTTGTGTGGAGGCTATATATACCCCTCCACCCACTCTTCATTCGTGGAGAGAGCCATCAGAACATGCCTCACTTCCAACATAAATTTTATGAGAGAGAACCACCTACACTTGTGTTGAGGTCAAGATATTCCATTCCAACCACATAAATCTTGATCTCTAGCCTTCCCCAAGTTGCTTTCCACTCAAATCATCTTTCCACCAAATCCAATCCTATGAGAGAGAGTTGAGTGTTGGGGAGACTATCATTTGAAGCACAAGAGCAAGGAGTTCATCATCAACACACCATTTGTTACCTCTTGGAGAGTGGTGTCTCCTAGATTGGCTAGGTGTCACTTGGGAGCCTCCGTCAAGATTGTGGAGTTAAACCAAGGAGTTTGTAAGGGCAAGGAGATCGCCTACTTCGTGAAGATCTACCCGAGTGAGGCAAGTCCTTCGTGGGCCACGACCATGGTGGGATAGAAAAGGTTGCTTCTTCATGGACCCTTCGTGGGTGGAGCCCTCCGTGGACTCACGCAACCGTTACCCTTCGTGGGTTGAAGTCTCCATCAACGTGGATGTACGATAGCACCACCTATCGGAACCATGGATAAAAAATCTTCGTGTCAACATTGTGTTCGCTCCCTCAAGCTCCTCCCTTTACCTTCAGATGCAATTGTTTTACATTCCGCTGGTACACTCTTAGAATTGCATGTATAAGTTGATTGCTTGACTTGTGCTAAGTTGCTAAAATCTGCTAAGAACTAAAATTGGGAAAAGGCTAGATTTTTATTTGGTCAAGTAGTCTAATCACCCCCCTCTAGACATACTTTCGATCCTACAAGTGGTATCAGAGCTTTGGTCTCCATTTGCTTTGATTTCCATAGCTTTTGGTGGTCATAGCCTTGGTTTCACAACCTAGGAGAGTATGGCGTCTAGCGAGGGAAATTACGACCGTAGAGGTCCTTACTTTGATGGTACAAATTTTGCTAGTTGGAAGCATAAGGTGAAAATGCATATTCTTGGATATAACCTGGCCGTTTGGGCTATTGTGTGTATTGGCTTGCAAGGTGAATTCTTTGATGGGAGAGAAACAGGCCGTGAAGCTACCGCGGAAGAGTTGAAGATGCTGCAATACAATGCTCAAGCTTGTGATATTCTCTTCAACGGATTGTGCCCCGAAGAATTCAACAAAATCAGCCGTCTTGAGAATGCAAAGGAAATTTGTGATACTTTGATTGATATGCATGAAGGTACCGACTCCGTCAAGGAATCCAAATTGGATGTGCTTCAAAGTCAACTTGACAAGTTCAAAATGAAGAATGGTGAAGGCGTCGCTGAAATGTACTCTAGGCTTGCTCTCATCACAAATGAGATTGCCGGCTTAGGAAGTGAAGAGATGACCGATAAATTCATCATCTAGAAGATCCTAAGAGCCTTGGATGGAAAATATGATACCGTGTGCACATTGATCCAAATTATGCCCAATTACAAAGATCTCAAGCCAACGGAAGTCATTGGAAGAATTGTTGCTCATGAGATGTCACTCAAGGATAAAGAAGAGCTCCACATCAAGTCAAGCGGTGCTTACAAAGCCTCATGTGAAGCTCCCACATCATCAAGTGAGAAACAAACCTTCAATGAAGAATTGAGCCTAATGGTGAAGAACTTCAACAAGTTCTACAAAAGTAGAAGCAAGGAAAGAAGTTCCAAGTCAAGGTCCTACAATGACAAAAGATCTTCTAGTCGTGAGCGTAATTGCTACAATTGTGGAAGACCCGGACACTATTCCAATGAGTGTACGGCTCCCTACAAAAGAAGAGAAGATTCTCCCAAAGGAAGGAGTAGAAGAGAAGAATCACCACGAAGAGAAAGAAGGAGTAGAGATGATCGTTATGAACGAAGACCCTCTCGGAGAAGCAAGGATTCGGAAAGGAAGGATAAGTCATCAAGGAGCTACACAAAAAGAAGACATCAAGCTCATGTTGGTGAATGGGTATCCGGCTCCGACTCCGATAATCACTCCGACTCCGAATATACTCAAGATGAAGGTTTTGCCGGACTAGCACTTATGACAACCAACTCCTACGACATATTTGACTCACCAAATGAAGGAATTGGGAGATGCTTCATGGCTAAAGGTCCAAAGGTAACACACCCCGAGTATGTTGATTTCAATAGTGATGAAGATGATGATTTACTTGTTGACAACTCTAGTTATGAAAACTATGATGAATTTGCTATTAATCATGCTATTCAAGATAAAACGAATGATGATGATAAGAAGGAGATTGAGCGTCTAACTAAAGAACTAAACACTCTTAAGTTAGCTCATTAAACTACCTTGGAAGATCATCAAGAACTTTTAAAGACTCATGAGAAGCTATGCTTTGAAAAGCTCAACCTTGAGCAAGAGCATGAGTTTTTAAAGGCAATCAGTGATGATCTTCGCAAGAAAAGTTCTTCTTACATTGCCAAGCGTTTACTCTTGTCTACTTACATGCCACAAGTTAAATCTAACAACAAGAACAAGAAAGCTTCTTCATCTAGTAGTAACAACAATCATGCTAAATCCAATGTTGTTGCTTCTAGTAGTTCTCTTGATTCCACTAATGACTCTCTTAGCCAAGTTACGCTTGAGCAAGAAAATAGCTTATTGAAGGGAATTATAGAGAAAGGTGTTGACAAGAGCCTTTCTAGAAGTAAGCAATTTGAGGAAATTGTATGCAAGCAAGGAAGGCACCAGAAGAATCAAGGTGTTGGTTTTGAACGAAAGTTCAATGCCAATGGAGTTGAGTGGGAAGAAGATCAATACCCCAAGACGAAGTTTGTTCCTCAACAAGAGAAGTATGATCCTACTACTTTCCAAGGAACACAAGCTCAAGATGATCTTCCACCACAAGACCACAAGAAAAAAAGGCAAGGACAAGCTTCAAGAGGAGATTGATGCATTTGAAGAAGCACCTAAGGCCTTGGTCAAGTGGGTTCCCAAGACTACATCAAGTTCTACTTCATCAAGTACGACTACAACTCCAAGGATTCCCATCAAGATGGTGTGGATCCCAAAGAAGAAGAACTAGAAAGTTCTTGAGGGTGACTCCGCCAACATACTTCACTCTTATCATTTTGGCGAGGACAAGTGCAAACTACTTCCATATCTTGCACTAGTCCAAGGAGTCACAAACCCTCTTGTTGGTAAGACAAGGGACAAGGTAACCTAATGCTTTCATGGACAACATCTTGTGTATACATCACTCTATGTCTATGGATATCCTTGCTTGTTCCTTGTCGGACTAACCCGTGTAGGTATTGAAAGTGCAACTCACTCCAATGGATTGCTCGGAATGATCTACATCAACATTGAGGATCCACATCTTCAACACCTACATGAAGTCATCATCGACAAAACCCGAGGTTAGTTCATCCCACTTAGGGGGGATATCACATCTAGGGGGAGCTTTACTCTAAGAATTGAGCTAAAGCAACTCTAATGGTGTGAGCACAACAATGCTTTATGTAAAAGTGGTAACCCCACTTGTGCTTAAACGATGAGTATGACCTATGAGCAAATGTTCTTATTTGACTCCTAAGTCAATATACTCATATATAGATGACCTAGTCATCGCCAATTGCTTGATAGATGCTAGAGTGTTTGTGCAAGCTTTGTCACATACTTCATTTGCTATTTTAATTATGTGAGCATGTTGGATGCATATTTTTCTCATTCGAGGACATCCATTTTTTGCTTTGATTGTTTGCCTTTTTCTCTTTTGCCAAATGGATGGACAAGAATGCCTAAGAACTCCCTCTAGCTATCTATGCTTTCCTCGTCTCAAACTCTATTCATGCTACATCACAAAGTTTGATCAAGTCAGATGCGAACCACTCTGTGTGAGGAGCACTCGGAGTGCCCGATTCGTCATAGACTTAAACTTCCAAAACCTCTTTGTGCATTTCGGTCTGACCGATTCATCCTTTTCGGTCCTACCGAGATCACTTAGTTGATCTAGGTTTTTCAATCTCGGTGCAACCGATTAGAACCTTTCGGTCACACCGAGTTGCAGTAACTGCCTGCAGTTTTGCATCTCGGTGCCACCGAGTTGTTCCACTCGGTCACACCGACAGGGTCAGGTTATATATTCTGACGGGTCAAATTTTGGAATTTTTTCTGAAACCCTTCACCCGCGCGTAACCTGCTCTGCCTCTTCGGGTCTCCGGATCGTCTTCTCGCCGCCAGCAACCTCTCGCCGCTGGTCTCCGCCGCCGTCAACGGCAATCTGCTTCGCCGTTGCCGCCGTAGCGAACACTCGTCGCTCTAGGGTAAGTGTTCGACCCCTTGTGCCATCTCTTTCACTCCGATTCCTAGCACAAGGACAATGCCATCCATCCAGCTAAAACTTCCTTAGGTCTAGATTGATTCAAAAAATTTAGGGTTAGCTCTCCGCTGAACTCATCTCGGACCGATCGAACTGTAGAAATCGGTCTCATCGATTCGGCCTTGGCCATTGCACATGCGCTTTTCGGTCTGACCGAAACGTGCAAATCGGTGTGACCGAGTTCAAGATTCTATGAAACCCTAGCAATCTCGGTGCCACCGAACGGTGACTCGGTCCTACCGAGTTCACTACTTTAGGTTCCAATTGTTGCTTCGGTATCACCGAGTTTGTCAATTTGGTAGCTCCGAGATCACTACTGTAGAGAACAAAAACTAAGCTTTTGACTAAATTATTTTGCAAAACCTCTGTACTTTGCACTACAAAAAAATACACTTCCGTGATGATACGTGTTTGTCACACTAGGTCACGTTTTCTGTCATACATGTACATCCATGAAAATTTTATGACAGAATCAAGATAGTCATACCTGTGTTGTCGTAGAAGTGTTCCATGACATTACCAAAATTATCATCACGGAAGTGTCCACTTCCATGACGACAAATCGCGCATCACAGAAGTGCTTTCGTCAAGGGTGACCGACACATGGCATCCACCGTAACGGAATGTCGTTAAGCTATCGGGTCCGGTTTTGGATCCGATAACCCGTTAACAGCCCCGACCAATGGGGATTTTCCACGTGTAAAATCATCATTGGCTGGAGGAAACACGTGTCGGCTCACCGTTGGGACAGATGTCATCTACTCATTGGACCCAAAGCGCCTATGATACACCGACACGTGTCACGGCCCAACAGTGGCCCATAAAGTTTAAATGGGCCGGCCCAACTAAAGGCCCACAAGATTTTGCGGCCCATAATGGGACGGCCCAGCTAAAGGCCCACAAGATTTTGCGGGCCATAATGGGCCGGCCCAGGTAAAGGCCCACAAGATTTTTGCGCGCCATAATGGGCCGGCCCAGGTGAATGCCCACAAGATTTTTGTGGACCATAATGGGCCGGCCCAGCTAAAGGCCCACGAGATATCGCCGACATTAATGGGCCGGCCCAGCTGTAGGCCCACAAGATTTTGAGGACCCTAGTAGGCCAGCCCATTAACTGGCTGCCATGTTTTGGGCCAAATGCCGGCCCATATTTGATCCGGTCCATTAATGGCCTGCCACATTCCGGGCCTAATAATGGCCCATATGAGATCCGGCCCGTTAAAAGCCTACCACGATCTGGGCCAAATTACGGCCCAGATCAGGTCCGGCCCTTTAAGAGGCTTTGGGCTAAATTATGGCCCATATCAGATTCGGCCCGTCAACTGGACGCTACGCTTTTGGGCCCATTTGCTAAAGGCCCATTTAGTAATTCGGCCTGTTAAGGGCCCGTTTAACATTTCGGCCCTATATTAATTTCGGCATGTTAAAAGCCCGTCATATAGTTGGGCCTCACTACGGCCTGGTTTGCATCCGGCCTGCTCGCAGCCGATAATCTGATTGGGCCAAACAAGGACCGAGACAATTTTGGCCTGTTATAAGCCCATGATTTGATTGGCACATTCATGGGCAGGGGTCTATTTCGGCCTGCTGCCAGCCCGTGAGCTGTTCGGCACGTTTCAGGCCCAACCTACTTTTCAGCCTCCTAAAGGCCCATTGAGTTTTCTTGGGAAAATAGGGCCAGCGGTTTACTCGGCCTATTAAAGGCCCGAATCTACTAATGGGCCAGTTTACATTTAGGCCTGTTAACGGACCAAGATGACGGGGCCCATGATGCGGATCATAAATGGTGATTTGCATGACGACCCGATTATATACCGTAATTTTACGGTTTGGCCGGTTTACTGCGAAGACAGGATATATATACAGTAAAATAACTGCAGCATCGTGAATAAGAAAAAAACCTAGACTATACAATAAAGAAATTACGGCATATTACATCCACTGGGCATCAAAGTTCGCCACTATGATAATAAAGCACAAGTAGACAGCATATTACATCCACTGGGCATCAAAGATCGCCACCAGTGCAACTAAACACGCTGACAAAATAATATACAAAACCGACAGCACTTCAATAGAGTTCAAGAAAGGTTAGCCCTGCTCGGGAGCTGCAGCGCAAGTAGCTGAGCAAGCTGGTGAGACTGCACTTGTTTGACACTTATATCCTCCTCACTCTGAAAGATAAACAAGCAGACAGATGACAGGTTTTGCACATATAAGTATCAGTGCTGACAATTCATCACATTTCTTACTGACGAATAAAGTGACACAGTTTAAAATAGCATTAACACAATATGGTATTGTTCAGGTCAAGACATGGCAGGAAATGACATTGTGAAGGAGTTGGCAGCTTCACGACACCACTGGATTATAGATCAAGAACTCATAAGTATCAATGGTTAGTGTGCTGTCAATTTATCCCATTTCAGATTGGCAAAATTAGATCACTTGCTGTGTATAGTTTAATTTACATGGTATGCAGAAGGAACTTGGTTGTACAACTGAAAACTTAAATTGAGAAGGACAAACTTTTGTTTATGAACTGGAGTACATAATAAACTTTAAACATGCAATTTGATGCAAACACCAAAAATAAACAGATGTTGCAGTCATGCATAACCAAATATACACAACAAAGTTTGAAGGCTTGAGAAGGACAAACTTACATTATTGGTGAAGGCAGGCTCTATAGAGCCCTTGTCCATGCTGATGGGGGGGCAATTCAAGAAGTTTACCACAGAATCTTCTTCATAAGCATTGCCTTTATTCTACATTTTGTTAAGAGTAAATATAGATGTGACAATATAAGAAAAAATGGAGAATATTTAAGATAAGATGAAGAGTGATGGTACATAACCAAGTAGCTATAAATGTAAGTACAGTGATACAGGCAAAAGGTACAGCCAAGAGCAATGCAGAGCTAAACTTCTTCAGTACTATCGGTGTTATCCAACATTATGGTAAGAGTAAATATAGATCTTATGTGTAGAAAATGGAGGGCAAAGGAAAATAAGCTGCAGAGTGATGGTACATGAACAACTACCTGTCAATACAAGTACACTGATAAAGGACAGCAGGTACTTACAAGAACAATGCAGAGCTAAAAAATTTCATTGGCATTAGATATATTCTACACTAATGTAACCATTCATACAAATCAGATAATTTGGAGCGAACAATTGATAAGCAAGCTATCGTGCATACTGCTGTCACATAATGAACTAGGTATGTATGCAAGTACAGTGATACAGGAAAACAGGTACTAACAAGAGCAAAGCAGCGGGCAGCATATTTGCGATATCCTGTCGTTCTTTTCAAACCGGAATTCTTTTTCGAGCAGATTTCCTGCAAAAAAGATCCGTAAGGCACATGCGGAAAAGTAGAAGTTCAAATTGTCATGCGATATCATAGACAGTACCTCATCCTCGGAAAGAGACCAGTGCATAACAAGGTTTTTCCATTCAATGTCTTCTAAATTTAGCACAGGAGACTTCACCAGAAATTCGTTTATAGACTTGCCATCAAAGTGTGATTTCCTCAGGTAACACCGACACTGCTGCAATGCTTCCTTGAAAAGCGCAAGCAAGCTTTGCTCGTCATGACTATCCAGATTGACCCTCGCCTACTTACAACAATGTAATGTAAATCATTGATTTGTTCAATCAGCAGAAAACAGGAAAATAATCACCATGAATAATAGCACTTACACGTAAGTGGGACAGGAAGATGTGAAAATGGTGTTTGTCTTCACTGTAATCTTCCCATGATGGGAATATATGCACGTAGTCTCTAACAACATTGAAAGCATTGTCTTTTAAATTGGGAATAACTGGAATGGGGTTCCAATCTGCAGGAATTGGCCGTCTCTACAGTTGGGATAGGTCTTCGGCCGGTGGACTTGCTGTACTTTTTGCTGGAGTGGGATTTTTCTGTGGTTCGGCTGGTGCTATGGCAACTGAAATCGGCATACCTTTTGCTGGAGTGCAGGTCCTGTGTGGTGCGGCTAGTGGTGTGGCCAGTGAAGTATGGGTACAGTGATGCGGAGCATCCTACGATCATCCCCATGGACCTACCATCGTCTCATCAAGAGCCAAGAGGACCTATGACACGAGCACGAGCTAGAGCTCTCGAGAACGAGGTGACTTCCTTCCTTAGTGATATCACATATGATCCACTCGAGACATGGCTACTACCTAAGTCCGATATGCTATGCATGATTAGGTGTCAAGAGGAACCTCCCGAGGATGCACGTGAAGACGGACAAGCCGCCAAGTCCAAGGATGAAGAGAACCAACAGAAACGGGCAAGTTCACCTTCCAGGCCCCGGACATCCGGCCAAGACCCCGGACATCCAGCCCCTGGAGCAACCACAGCAACAGCAGCCGAGACGCCCAAGTCTACAGGGCCCGGACATCCGGCGTCCAGCCCGGACATCCGGCCCCAGCCCGGAAATCCGGCCAGAAGCCCGGACATCCGGCGCCATGCTACAGAACATACAGAAGTTTTCACCTCCAGCCCGGACATCCGGCCCCTCGGGAAGGCCCGGACATCCGGCCCGTCGCCCGGACATCCGGCCCCCTCTGTCTGCGCACAGTAAAGGGCCGAGGCCCGTGTACCCCTTCGACCCTCTAGACTATATATACTCTTTCTCCCCATCTTTCTAGGGTTAGCATTGGTTTAGCTCATATGTGAGATAGAGCATTGCTCATCCATACGGATCTCCTCCTCGAGAGAGACTGCGGCCCCTCTTCGGAGACGATCCACGTTGGATTCAAGACCCCCTCTTGGGTGGCCCCCTCAAGACCTCCTTTCGGAGAAGAACTGGTTACCTCTTGTATCGTCCCTTGTTGGATTTGGACCGTGTGATCTCTATGTGTTCTTGGATCTAGCGCATGTGTAATCAAATCTTGTTGGTTTGAGTGATTCTCTTGTGTTTTCTCTCGTGTTCCTCTCGTGTTTCCCTCGTGTTACCCCTTGTGTTCATCACGTTCTTCGTAGGGATCCGCTCCTTTCATGAAAGATCGGCCATCTAGGGTTGCGCCCTACATCATCTTGGTATCATGAGCCACGTTTGTCACGATTTCGGAGCCCCCTCTCTTTGTTTTCTAGCTTGATTTTGTTGTTTTTCGTCCTAACCCGAAAATTGCCCCACAAAAATAGCCCCAATTTTTTTTGTGATTTGTTGGTGTGATGAAGTTTTGTTGGATTTGATCCGAGGATTTCGTGTGTTGCAGGTAGATCTAGCTTTTCCCCATCGTTTCCCCAATTTCCATCCACAAAATCTTCTGAATTTTTCCCCGGATTTGACCACTCCACGCGGTGTTCTTCGGATCCCGAGCCCGGACATCCGGCCCGGCCCGGACATCCGGCCATCAGCCCGGACATCCGGCCCCTGACAGCATCAACTCCATCCTCCACTCCGTTTACCGCCTAACTTTCGTCCAATTTTGTTCTGGAGCCCACATACACTTCCGCATACCACCACCACTTCCGCATAGCACCACCATAGCCTTTCCCGTTACCAACTCCGACAATTTTGACCCATTTTGTTTTGAGAATTTGAGTTGTGGTTTCCGTGTCCTATTGTGTTTCGGCTATCTAGGTACGGTTTGGCATCAACATCACCACCGCTCATCTTCGCCAAGGACTACTACGAACGGCTACATCACGTTGGTATCACCATCACCTTCATATCATCATGGTATCGTGATATCATCATACTCTCTTGCATTTTGCATTGATACCCCATAGCCTCACTTTTGCGTAGCTTACCCATCAAGACTAGCCTTTGAGTATTGCCGGCAACGTGACTTGTGCACATTAGTGTTCATACTTCCCATAGCATACATACCATCTTTGAGTTGCATATCTTGGTATCATCTCTTGTGTCACAAAGTTGTCTTTGCATACACAATTGCTATCTTGGTTCGTGAAGCATTGCATGAGAAAAGAGCTCAAACAACAAAGAGCCAAACAAGCTTTTAAGCAAAAGGGAAAGATAAGCAAAGAGCTTATAAGCAAGAACCATAGTATCATACAACATTAAGATTGTCATACTCGATCATCTTGGATCAAAGCATAGAAACATCATACATATAGCATACTTGGGATAGAAGTCGTTGCATTTTTGCTTAGTAGGTTGTGCACAAGTTCGTATCCGCCTATTGTGCAATCGTGCTAGCGTCTCTCTAGTGTTGTGCAACAAGAGCATCTTGGTGAATTCCACATTTTGGCTCACCCTTGGTTGCCCAACCCCACTTATCTATTTGCGTGTGTGTTTCCGTGTACCATATCTTGCTATTGGTCTACTTGTTGCATTTGCAAATTTGTGAATCTTTTCCAACATTATTGAGTCTCACTTACAATTGCATCAAATTTTGTGCCACCATCCTAACCAAGATCCACCATAAGCTTTTACTTGTGTAGGTGTGAGAACCGACAAGAAATGGTACCAATTGTGCTATTTCCTTGATACACATTGGAGTGATCTTTGATCCATTTTCAACATCGGTCAAGGTACATTTGGTATTGGTTCTTCTCTTTCTCCCACTCACATATCTTTGTTTGAAATGATGGATAGGCCAAGTACTTCTACCAACCCACTCTTCTTGGAGCAAGATGACGACATGTCATCCTACGTCACCAAGACTCAACTATTTGGTGCACACCGAGCTTTGCATGAAGAACAACTTGCTTTGCGCAATCGCATCGACAACCTCGCCACCGATCTACGACAATCCGAGCAACGTACAAGAGACTACTTCGACGCATCCATGAGTTCCCTCAAAGAAGATATCCGAACCATGATGGTCCGCTCTTCTACAACTTCGTCCTCGTCAAGACGGAGCCGCTCAAGTCGACACTCCGACGACACCCTCTCCGGTTCAAGTACACCGACATCGAACACTCTTCGTCGTGCCGCGCGTCAAGACCGTCAAGCTAACCGCAATCCTCTACATGACACCGACTCTCAAGAGCATCGACATCGTCAAAACCAAGCTGCTTTCGCACAAGCACAAGAACGGCAACGCCAACGACAACAAGAACAAGAGGAGCGAGCGCGACAACATCAAGATGCACAAGACGCCGAGGCGCAACGTCAAGAACGACAACTACGTGCAGCTCAAGCACTTGAGGCGCAACGTGCCCTTCAAGACTCAAGTCGTGCGGTAGCCAATCGAGGCCGACAAGCTCGACTACATCAAGAATCACTTCGCGACGAAGTTCAAGAAAGGATTTACGAAGCACGTGTGCATCGACAAGCTCCTCGACATGATCGACAAGTTCCTCGTCAAAATAGACAAGCTTCTCTTCAAGCGAGACAAGAACGTCAAGTCCATCAAGAGCAACATGAGGTCGACAACCCTCCTCGCCAAGAGCAACATGAGGAAGACAACCATCCTCGCCAAGAGCAACATGAGATTGCCAGTCCTCACCGACATGGGCGTCATCATCCCCGACCCCAACACAATGAAGAGCAATGATATGGCAAGCTAAAGTTCACCATGCCCAATTTTACTGGAAGCAATGACCCTGAAGAGTACATATCATGGGCATTGAAGGTTGACAAAATCTTCTGCTTGCACAACTATGAAGAAGAGAAGAAGATCGCAATGGCATCCCTCGAATTCCAAGACTACGTCCTCATTTGGTGGGAACAAGTCATTGAGTGCCGAGAGGCAAGAGGTGAACCACCCATCACCAGTTGGGCACAAATGAAGGATGTCATGAGAGCATGATTCATGCCAAACTACTACAACCGCGACCTCTTCAAGAAACTCCAACAACTCAAGCAAGGAACCAAGAGCGTTGAAGAGTACTACAAGGAAATGGAGATTGCCATGATACGAGCCAATGTCAAAGAAGATGATGAGCAAACTATGGCGCGTTTCTTGAATGGACTCAATCACCCTATCAAGAAGATTGCCGATTTCCAACCATACTCGAACCTCATCGAGCTAGTGCATCAAGCTACCAAAGCGGAACAGCAAGTACAAGATGACTTCAAGTATGCCAAGTTCTCATCCAAGTCCTATGGCCTCTCCAACAATCAAGCTTCGACGACTCCAACCACGAGCAACGGCGACAAGTCAAGTTACAAGAAAGCTTCGACAAGCTCAAGTCGTCCTCCTTCTACAAGCAACTTCAAGCCGAAAGCTTCATCATCATCTACTCCAACCGATGAGACCATCAAGACAAGTTCCATCAAATGTTTCACATGCGGAGGCCGAGGCCACAAGTCCTTCGAGTGTACAAACAAGCGCACCATGATCCTCAACGATGACGGAACCTATGACTCCATGAGTGAAGGAGAAATGGAAGCCCTTGAGCAAGTGGCCATGCACCGACAAGTGAACAATGAAGAAGAAGATGATCACATCTTTCGTGACGAAGACTCAAGTCCCGCTCTTGTTGTCTCCAAGGTCTTGACTCTTCAACATCAACAAGACGAAGATCAAAGATGCCATATCTTCCACACAAAGGCCGGCATCAATGGACGGTCCGTCAAGGTCATAATCGATGGAGGGAGTTGCCATAACTTGGCAAGTGAAGAACTATGCTCCAAACTTCAATTGGTCAAGATGAAGCACCCACACCCCTACAACGTTCAATGGTTAAGCGACACCGACACCATACAAGTCGAGCATAGAGTACAAGTCTCTTTCAAGATCGGCGCCTATGAAGACACTTTGGAGTGTGATGTCCTTCCGATGACCGTGTGCCACCTCCTTCTTGGACGGCCATGGCAATTTGACCGAGGTGTCATTCACAATGGGCGTACAAATCACTATAGCTTCAAGATGAAAGGGAAAGAGTTTGTGCTATGTCCTATGTCTCCTAGCCAAGTGCTCGCCGACAAGCAAAACACCCATCGTGGAGAGAATAGTGAGAGAGCGAACTACCAAAAAGAGAGTGAGCGCCACAAGCCCAAATTGAGTGCCTCCACGATGAGCGACAAGAAAAACTTAGTTCTCTTTGCCACCAAACGTGAGATGAGAGAAGTGTGTGAGAACCCATCAAGTGTCCTACACTATGTCCTATTGTGCAAGGACGAGGCACCAAAAACTAACAACTCTCACGATCTACCTTTGGTGTTATCTTCTTTATTGCAGGAATTCCAAGATGTTTTCCCCGATGAGCTACCTCCGGGTCTACCTCCACTACAAGGCATTGAGCACCGAATCGATCTCATCCCCGGAGCGCCGCTTCCAAACAAAGCGCCCTACCGCGTCAACCCCGAAGAAACCAAAGAAATTCAAAGGCAAGTAAAGCATCTCATAGACCATGGACATGTGCTTGAAAGTTTGAGTCCTTGTGCCGTACCGGTCATTCTTGTGCCCAAACGAGACGGTAGCTTTCTCATGTGTTCCGATTGTAGACCTATCAATGCCATCACCGTTCGATATAGGTACCCCATTCCACGCCTTGATGATATGCTTGATGAACTTTGCGGTGCCACTATCTTTTCCAAAATTGATCTTAAAAGTGGTTACTATCAAATCCGCATACAAGAGGGTGATGAATGGAAAACCGCTTTCAAAACAAAGTTTGGTCTATATGAGTAGTTAGTCATGCCTATGGGTTTATCGGAAGCACCCGTTACTTTCATGCGTCTTATGCATTACGTGTTTCGCCCTTACATTGGTGAATTTGTTGTTGTCTACTTTGATGATATCCTTGTGTTTAGCAAATCTCTCAGACAGCATGTCACCCACCTTAGCACCGTGCTACAAACTCTTCGAAAAGAGCAACTTTATGCTAATATGGAAAAATGCCTATTTGGTGTTGATAAGCTTGTTTTCTTGGGTTTTGTAGTATCTTCTAAGGGTGTTCATGTTGATGAATCTAAGATCAATGCTATTAAAACTTGGCCCCAACCAACCAATTTGCAACAAGTGCATAGTTTTCTTGGTTTAGCCGGTTTCTACCGCAGATTCGTGAAGGATTTTAGCACCATTGCTTCACCTTTGCATTCTTTGAGTAAGAAAAATGCACCGTTTGTTTGGGGAACATCCCAAGATATCGCTTTCAATGAGCTTAAGAATTTGCTTACTCATGCTCCCTTGCTTGCATTACCCAACTTTGGCAAACCTTTCGAAATTCATTGCGATGCTAGTGGTAATGGCATAGGAGGTGTGTTAACGCAAGAGAAGCGCCCCATTCCTTACTTTAGTGAGAAACTCTCCGGAGCACAACTCAATTACCCCATCTATGAAAAAGAGCTATATGCTTTAGTGCGAGTTTTGCATGAATGGGAACATTACCTACGCCCTCATGAGTTCATCATCCATACCGACCATGAAACGCTTAAATACCTTAAGGGTCAAACTAAGTTGAACAAGCGTCATGCTAAATGGAGTGAGTTTATTGAGTCTTTTCCTTATGTCATCAAGTACATTAAAGGTAAGGAAAATGTTGTGGCGGATGCACTTTCCCGTATATGCATGCTTGTTACTCAACTTGAGTTAAATGTCATTGGCTTTGAGCATATAAAAGACTTGTATGAGCATGATCCTACATTTGCTATTCCTTATGCCAAGTGTTTGACGCATACTTCTTGGGATTGATACTACATCAAAGATGGATATCTTATGAGAGCTAACAAAGTTTGCATCCCCGAGTCCTCTCTTCGCTTGTTGCTTTTGCAGGAATCTCATGGAGGCGGACTCATGGGACACTTTGGACGCGACAAGACATTTGCTATGCTCTCCAAGAACTACTTTTGGCCCAAGATGTTTCGTGACGTCAATCGCTTCACCAACCGATGCTCTACATGTCACAAAGCTAAGTCCAAAGCCCAATCTCATGGCCTCTATATGCCACTTCCAATTCCATATCAACCATGGGAAGATATTAGCATGGACTTTGTGCTTGGTTTGCCTAGAACTCGAAATGGCAAGGATTCTATTTTTGTTGTTGTGGCACATTTCATTCCTTGCAACAAGATAGACGATGCTTCACATGTTGCAAATTTGCTTTGTAGGGAAATCTTGCGCCTTCATGGAGTGCCAAAGACGATTGTCTCGGACCGCGACGTCAAGTTCTTGAGTTACTCTTGGAAGACCTTGTGCGCCAAGCTCGGAATCAAGCTTTTGTTCTCTTCGGCATACCATCCACAAACTGACGGCCAAATGGAGGTGACGAACCGCATGCTCTCCACTCTACTATGCGTGTTGATAAAGAAGAACATCAAGGAGTGGGAGGAGTGCCTACCTATCGCTGAGTACGCCTACAATCGTGCAAGACATTTGACTACCGGCAAGTCCCCCTTCGAGGTCGTCTATGGCTTCAACCCATTGTCACCATTGGACATTCTACCTCTACCGCTACAAGAGCGCACAAACATGGACGCGAGTGCCCGAGTCAACTTCCTCAAGAAGATGCATGAAGATACAAGGAACACCATCGAGCGCCAAGTACAACGACTCGCGACCAAGTTCAACGTCAACAATTAACCCATGATGTTCAATGTTGGAGATCTTGTGTGGCTACACCTTCGCAAGGATCGCTTCCCCAAGGAACGCAAGTCCAAGCTACTACCCCGAGCGGATGGACCCTTCAAGGTGCTTGCACGCTACAACAACAACGTATACAAGATCAACATCCCACGCGACAAGTACTCCGTGAGCGACATCTTCAACATCAAAGATCTCTCACCGTACCATGGTGATGAGGATTTCGATCCGAGGTCGGATCTTTCCCAAGGGAGGGGAGATGATGCGCATCCCCATGGACCTACCATCGTCTCATCAAGAGCCAAGAGGACCTATGACACGAGCACGAGCTAGAGCTCTCGAGAACGAGGTGACTTCCTTCCTTCGTGATATCACATATGATCCACTCGAGACATGGCTACTACCTAAGTCCGATATGCTATGCATGATTAGGTGTCAAGAGGAACCTCCCGAGGATGCACGTGAAGACGGACAAGCCGCCAAGTCCATGGATGAAGAGAACCAACGGAAACGGGCAAGTTCACCTTCCAGGCCCCGGACATCCGGCCCCTGGAGCAACCACAGCAGCAGCAGCCCAGACGCCCAAGTCTACAGGGCCCGGACATCCGGCGTCCATCCCGGACATCCGTCCCCAGCCCGGAAATCCGGCCAGAAGCCCGGACATCCGGCACCACGCTACAGAACATACAGAAGTTTTCACCTCCAGCCCGGACATCCGGCCCTCAAGCCCGGATATCCGGCCCCTCGGGAAGGCCCGGACATTCGGCCCCCTCTGTCTGCGCACAGTAAAGGGCCGAGGCCCGTGTACCCCTTCGACCCTCTAGACTATATATACTCTTTCTCCCCATCTTTCTAGGGTTAGCATTGGTTTAGCTCATATGTGAGATAGAGCATTGCTCATCCATACGGATCTCCTCCTCGAGAGAGACTACGACCCCTCTTCGGAGACGATCCACGTTGGATTCAAGACCCCCTCTTGGGTGGCCCCCTCAAGACCTCCTTTCGGAGAAGAACCGGTTACCTCTTGTATCGTCCCTTGTTGGATTTGGACCGTGTGATCTCTATGTGTTCTTCGATCTAGCGTATGTGTAATCGAATCTTGTTGGTTTGAGTGATTCTCTTGTGTTTTCTCTCGTGTTCCTCTCGTGTTTCCCTCGTGTTCGTCACGTTCTTCGTAGGGATCCGCTCCTTTCGTGAAAGATCGGCCATCTAGGGTTCCGCCCTACATCATACAGTCTGCTGGAGTCGGTCCTACATTTTGTGTCATTGGTTGTACAGCCAATATAAGTGGGGTGCTGTCTGGTTTCTCTGGCACAACCACGTTTTTCAAGGACTTTGCTGGTGCTCCTTCAGGTTCGGCAATCACCTCTTCCTTTTTGATGTCTGATGCACAAGAACAACATCTGAGTGGAAAAACATGGTATGATGACAGATGGAATATGTATTGATAATGGATGGGCATGGCATCTCGACATATATGATGAGTAAACTAAGCAGGTGGCGGTGCAACAAAGTAGAAGAAATGCAAGACAACATATGCAAGATACGCGCAATCAATAAAACCTTGCCAAATTAGAACAGGCACCTTGATGGGTGAACAGGACAGACCATCTGCCTTTGACTACTCGAGGTTAGAATAGTCATTAGGATCATATTCTCAACAGGAATCAACAGGTGGTGAGCGTATGAGTTTCATTGCATCCAGAATGGCACTCAATGCCTTGGTGCCAATTTTGTAAGTCATTGCGGTGTTTAGCTTCAAGAGTGGACTGCTGCTAGTGCGCCACAAGGCAGCTACACAGATCATAGTGTAGATACAACGGGAAAAACCGTAAGCATCAAAGTAAAATCAGCAAAGTGGAACTTGCTGGAATATATGTGCTAGTATTGCCGGTACGGCTAGAAAGCCTTCGGATACCAGCTCTCTTCAACTGAAGGTGCCGTACTATTAATATCAGTGTAACTCTCAAAGGCGACACAACTCCCCGCATTTCCTTGCTATTCTTATAGGATTCAAGTGGGCAGGCCACTACAAATCCTATTCCTATGTTTACAAAATCCTACGAATCAAAGAGGCCAGATGAGTTCAAAGTGTCCATACCAACCGACCGTATAGACCTCTACACTGCAAATGTCCCTGCTCATATTCACTACAAGGAACATACTGTACTACTATCATACTCCCTCCGTTCCAAAATATAAGTCTTGGTAGAGATTTCCACTATGGATCACATACAGATGTATCCAGATACATTTTAGAGTGTAGATTCACTCATTTTGCTCCATATGTAGTCCATGGTGGAATCTATACAAAGACTTGTATTTAGGAATGGAGAGAGTACTTATTAAAGAAGAACGGAAGAGGAACATGGTAACGAAGAGCAAGCAGATTTTGGATAATAAAATGTTCGTTGCGCGGTGCCCACACACGATGAACCAGAGCGCATTAAGAAAGCAACTCCCTGCTGTCTCTCTATATGTGGTGCACGTGCTTTTTCAAAAGTAAAGTAGGAACATTAGCTGACCAATTAAATGTTCTCTGTTTTAGTAATATCAGCATCATATCAGATTCGTATTTGAGCAACAAGTTTGGAATTATGAGTGGCACCTTGTTTTGCTTGATGGATTCAGGAGCAGTGCTAAGCAGGTACGATGATGATACTGAATATAAAGGCATGTCTGCATTTGGGTCAGTCGACCATTTCAGGCGGTTGGATGAAATCCTACGTCTCCTAACCCTTCTTCTTCCCCGTCTCTAATTCTTCCCATACAGAACACCGCACGGGCCGCCGGCCGGACCATCGGCCCCCACCGCCTGTGTTCCTCCGCCACCCCCACCTCCACCCCCGCCCCCACCCGCGTCGAGTTTTCTTCGTTTGGCGAGGCCCCACCACCGCCCCCCAACAACCAAAGTCCCCATCCGAGCCCCTTCGTTCGCACCAGCAAACTCCGGCGAGCTCTGAA